>NW_002987883.1:96354-120172 GCF_000006295.1 Pediculus humanus corporis | reverse complement strand
TTCTTTATTTCGAAACTAACTTTTGTTTTCCTCGTAAAAGGACATGTCCACACAAACCACTCCACTTCCACGTCAAGTTTTTAGCGGATTAATTAGTCAATGGATGATTTATGATTTTTACGCTGAAGATTATGAACGACAGCAAAAGGAAAAAGAAAAAGAAAAAGAGAAAAAACCGATTGCCGGAGTTAAAGTAAAAGAATCGGAGCAAAAAAAATTAGATGCGATAAAAGCGGAAATGCTTCAAATGAAAGCCAACGAGGCTGCCAACATTATAGATCGAATGATTTGTCAAAATCTTTTCGACGATATATCTCAAGATTACAAATATTACGAAGATCCTTCTGATGAATACAGACCGGAAGAAGGGACATTGTTACCCCTTTGGAAATTTTGCTACGAAAAAACTAAAAAACTAACAGTAACCGAAATACAATGGAATCCTCAATACTACGATTTATTTGGTGTCACATTTGGCTCTTGTAAGATTTTCAATAAGGAAAAGTTAATTTTAATATTTAAAATTTTATTACGGTAATAAATTTTCTTTGTTTTTTTTTTTCAGATGATTTTACAAAACCACTTCCTGGAGCTCTGTGCTTGTTCACTTTAAAAAATCCATCTTTTCCGGAATACATCAGATTAACCGATTTTGGATTATTAACTGTATCAATCCATTCGAAAGAAGCATACCTGATGGCTGTTGGTGGAATCGATGGTACTCTATCGATATACAATAAAAATCTTTTAACTAAAGCACCTCAATATCAAAGCGATTCGGTAAACAAACATTTAGGTGCTATTTGGCAGGTACGTTACATTATTATCATTATGCGTTTGTTTTCACATAAAAAAACAAATGAGTAATTACCCAAAAAAAAAAAAAAAAAAAGGTACGATGGGGAGAAGATATGGCCGACGGTGAATTTAACGTTTTTTCAATTTCTTCCGACGGAAGAGTTTGTAATTGGATTTTAATGCAAAATCAATTAATTGTAACGGTTACAATTTCTTTAACGTTACCCATACGAAGAGTTGCTGGACCCGATGGTGCCATGGTCGATATTAAAGGTACCCGTGAGATTTTAATTTTAAAAAATTTTACTCGTTTGTACTTATTATTTCAAATTTTAATTTTTTTTTTAAGCCAGCGGTACCGTTCTTGCTTTTCATCCGAAAAATCGTCAAATTTATTTGGTCGGTACCGAAGAAGGTAAAATATTTAAATGTAGTTCTTTGTATCATTCGAAATATTTATTCACGTACGAAGCTCACACGATGCCGGTACATAAAATATCATTTAATCGATACAATTCATCAATATTTTTATCATGTAGCGGAGATTGGACCGTTAAAATATGGGAAGATTTAAGAAGGTGAGAGAAAAAAAAAAAAATTTTCCTTCTTCCTTCCCTCCTCTTTTTTGACTCATTTAAAAAAAAAAACGTGCATTTTTATCAGCTCGCCGATATTTTGTTTTGATCTTGGATGTTCCGTCGGAGATGCACAATGGGCACCATATTCGAGCAGTGTTTTTGCCGCCATAACGGTCGATGGAAAATGTCACGTATTCGATTTAAAAGTAAATAAATACAAAGCAATATGTACTCAAAATGTGGTGTCGAGAAAGGGGAAAAATCGTGCGACGAGATTAAAATTTAATTATCACATGCCGATAATCGTGGTAGGAGACGAAAGGGGTACTATAACCACGTTGAAATTATCACCCAATTTAAGACTTAAAGCAAAAGTTTCTAAAAAAAAGGATAATTATGTCGAACCGAGAGATTTAGAAATAAATAAATTAGAAAAAATATTATCTTATGTTACGGAACCGACTGTTTTGGTACCGCCACCCGATAAAGAAAGCGTTAACGTTAACTAAATAACACTATTATTATTATTATTTTCACTTTTATTTTTAAATAACAAAATAATAATAATAATAAATGATATGGTGATGGGGTGGATTATTATCAATTAAAAATTTTTAAAGATTATAATAATTAACCAAAAAAAAAAAAAAAAACTTTTAATAAAAAAATTTTATTTAACACGATATTTTTTGTGTCTTTCTTTTATCAGACATCGTTTTTGTTTCGATCGAATTTTCCAAGGATTTTCCAAAGATTTCCCCCCCCCCCCCAAAAAAAATAATTAATCAAATTTATTAACCATCGATTAAAAAAAAAAAAAAAAAAAATTTTTTTTAATGCCCTAAATGCGATCGATATTTTCCCCTTCAAATCAAATTTTCCGCGAAACCGTTAAAAAAAACCGTTAAAATTTCTTTTCTTTTTTCGTTTTAAACTTTTCCATAAAATAATAATAATAATAATAATAAACATTTCGATTTTATTTTTAAATTATTTATTATTTATTTATTAAATTTTACATTTTTTTTTTTTTTTTTTGAATCTTTTAATTTTAAAAATTATTACAACAATTATTATTTATTTATTTATTTGTTTAAATTTACAAAAAGAAATGAATAATATTATGTTTTAAAATAATAATTTATTAATGTTTTTTTAAATTAAATAATAATAATTATTATTATTATTATTAATTTAAATTAAATGATGATACATAATAACGTGAGCGCCACATAACAGAACAATTTAAATAAACCAATCAATCTAATTATATTACAACTAACTTACAATTTTTTCATTTTTTTTTTAGTAATAATAATAATAATAATAACATAAAATAAAAAATTTTATCCACACATTAATATATTAACTCACATATATATATATAATATATACTAAATTTCAAAAGTATAATATATATATATATATATATACTTATCAGTGATCGATGATAACACGCACTTGATCGACCTTTTACGTGTTTAGCTTATGGATATTTTTATACCATTCGAATTTTCTTTAGTTTTTCATTCGTTTAGTAATTTTTTTTAAAAAGCTCTTTTAAAAGTAACGGGAAAAAAATCATAATAATAATAATAATTTTAATGCGTTTTTATTAATCAGTAGTAAAAATTATTTTCCCAACAAATATTTTCCAAAGAAAATTTATCACAAATTAAATCAAAAAAAAAAAACTATGAATGAATGAATGAATGTTTTTTTTTTTTATACACATATATTTTATTCAAATATATATAAATTACATAAAGAAAAACAAAAAGAAAACAACAAAAAGATAAACAAGCAAGATTAAGGCGGATTATCCGATTAAATTACAACGAACAAATCCATCGGAAAATAAATAATAATAATAATAACCCCTCCCCCGCTCCCGCCCCCCTTCATTCGTATCATAACCAAACAAACATTTCAATTTCATCAAGTGCTATAACAATATTATACTAACTAATACTAATGCCGTGAAAGTGAAAATAATAATAATAATAATTAATATTATCATCATTATTGTCATCATTAGTATTATTACTAATTGTGAATACAATCGAACCCTTAAAAAAATTTTTTTTTTTTTCCCCCCCATAACAATTTAAACGTTTCGGTAGTTTTTTTTTTTTTTTTTTAAATAAAAAATAATCAAACTTGTATTAACTTCAACAACACGTGGTGGCACTAGGCAAATAATAATAATAATAATAATTTTTTCTTCTTTCTTAACCTTTCTATTTTTCTTTTTTAAACCTTTTCATAATTTAATTTAAATAAATTTCTAAACATTAACATTTGCGATAAAAGCAGTTTAAAAGACAAAAAACTTTTTTTTTATTATTATCATCATCATCATCATCGTTTTTTTTGCTTTGTAATTTTAAATATTATTAACAATTGCTTATTGAAGATTAAACATTTAGTTTTATTTATATATATTTATTTAAACGACATTAAAAAAAAAAAAAAAAAAGAAAGAAAAGCTATCAATTTTTATTTATGTATATTTATATATATATAAATTTTTTTTTTTTTTTTTTTTTTTAAGAATCGGCCTTTCTACTAATGTACAAATCGGAAAAATTCAAAAAAAAAAAATTCATTTTAACAAATACAATTAATTTTTGTCATAGAGAATATAATTACACATATTTTTTTTTACTCTATGATTCTTTTTTTTTTTTTCTCTTTTTAAAATTGTTTTTATTTTTTTGTTTGCTTTGAAAGTATGGGCATCAAGCAGCTGGAGTGTTGTTGTTGTTGTTGTTGTTGCTGTTGTTGCTTCTCCCCAATTTTAATAAATTTTTGATTGTCCTTTTATCTTTTGCGTTGCTATCTTTTTTACTTAGCGCTAAAGCATATTCGTAATCGGCTTTTTCTTGAGCTTCTTGTTTTAATCTTTCCTCTTCCAATCTTAAACTTTCTTTTGCCGCCCAAGCCATTTGAAATTCTTCTTTCGGCAAAGTTTTCTCAACGTCAAATTTGTTTTCCTTTTCCCTTCCCCGAATCAACAACAATTCGTTTGATTTTAAATTTTTATTCATTTTTTTATCGTCGTCCTTTTTAAAAAAAAACCCATCATCATCATCATCATCACCAACACCCGTCATGATGTTTGAATTTTTATCACTAAACACCGGCGGTTTGGAATGATTCGAAAACAAATTAATTACGTTTCCGTTCACTTTGTCCGATATTGTATTATTACTATTATTATTATTATTATTATTGTTAAAAGAAGAAGAAGATGGCGGCGGCGGCGGCACATCGTTTGATTTTATTCTCCCACTTCCGAATGAAAATTCCGAATCGAAAACGTCAACTTTAGGAAATCTAGATTCAAATGTTTCCCTCTCACTTCCGATCGGGATTTCGTAACTTGTTGAATCGTCATAAAAATTAAAAAAATTTTTATCTGATATGTTTTTCTTTTTATCATCATCCGTGGTCGTGGTGGTGGTGGTGGTACCTTCATCAAATGGATCGATGTTGGCCAAATCGTCGTACCTGTAGTTTTTGAATGGATCTTCCGTGAATTCAAACGATGCATATCGATTTTGAACGGGTAAACTTTGAATCGGAGACGTTGACTCGGTTTGATTATTCAAAATTGGAGGAGAATCCTTTGAATCCGGTCTAAGGCCCCTTCTTGTTCCAGGTTTAGGTTCCGTTTTCAACTGAAGGAATGTAGAATTCTTTAAATTACTGTAAAGTTTAATAATCAACGAAACAATGTTAAAGACCGTCCGACGTCATTCTCGAAGAAAATTGTTTTTTTTTTTTTTTTAAACATTTAAAGCACCTAAGAAAAAAAAATAGTGCATAAAAAACCTGATGGATAGATTTTGATGAATTCGTCTAATCATCATTATCGTCTTGTTGTCTTTTTAAAATTTGAAAAAAAAAAAATAATAATAATAATAATAATAATGATGATTAACTTGTTAATTTTTCAAAATCTATCGTATAAAACATAGACACGGTTCGCGCCTAAAAAAAAAAAAAAATTTCTGATCCTACCGGATAACCACATCGAAGAGAACGCATGCAAAATACCTGAAATGTAGATTCTAGAACAAAAGCTCGATTACTAAAAAAAAATAATAATAAATAAATAAATAAATAAATAAATGAAAATAAATTGATAAACATGCCAAGCGCAGATGCAAAACAACGTGATCCAATCAATAAATGATTTCATCACTAAAAAAAAAAAAAAAAAAACAAAAATAATAATAATAATAATAATAACAATAATAATTTATATAAATAAATAACTAAAAGGTTTGATTCTTTTCTAAATTTAATATTTACAAACAAAATTTAAAAAAAAAAAATATTCTTTTTATCTTTTCACCTGGGGTTTGAATTTGGACGAGGGTGGAGGGAGAGATACGGGAAATGTTCTTGTGAGATTGGGTTGGCTAGTTACGAAGATAGAAGGATTGGAATCGAGGTTACAGGTACTTCGGTAACAACACTAACGAGTAAAACAAAAAATATAAATATAAGCAGTCGAACTACGGGGTTTTTTTTTGAATTTTATAAATGAGGCCTTACCTTGCTATCAAAATTAGCAAAATTAGCAAAACCCCCCGAGTTTCCAAAAGGATCTTGAGAACTGCTAACGGTGGTGGTATCGGGGCTGGGAGTAGGCGGAACGGGAGCCGCCCTCATCGTGGGTTGCACAGGTCTGGGAGGCGCCGGCCTCGGAGGAGGCTGTTTTGACTTCTTTGGTGGCAGTGCAGGACTCGGACTTTCGGGTCTAGTAGGCGGATTGGTAGGTCTTTCGGGAGCATGAAGATTAGCAAAAGGATCACAGCCAAATGGATCTTTGTCAGACATCTATAACAGAAAAAAAAAAAAAGTAATAATCAAAAATTTTTTTTTTAGGTATGACACTCAGAATACGTATTTGATACAAAAAAAAAACTTACATCTATTGGAGTTTTGGCATCAGACCTTCGATTTCCATCTCCAAAAGGATCGAATGGATCACTACTGGTCACAGCTAATAAAATTAAAAAAAAAATATGTTGTAAACATTTAATAATACTGTGCGTTATTTTTATTCTTTCTTTTTTTTTTTCAGACAAATGAAATGCGAAAAATATTTAAGTATAAACAACTAAATACTAACCGCTGCTGTTGGTTGTTCCTAATGCACTAAAAGGATCTCCGAATCCGTCGTCGATTGATTTTTTAGAATCTGTGAAAGCTGAAGTAAAAGGATCTTCATTGCCAAAGGCATTTTCAACGTTATGATTCGAAAAGGCATCTGAAAATTTTTAAATAATAAACATTTTCTTTTTTTTCTTCTTTTTTTTAGGTTTACCTCGTTGCAAACATTATATAGAGTGCAAAACATACCATCAGGGAATGTTTTATTATCGAATTCATTGGTTCCATTAATATTACTAAAAGTATTGTCTTTGGTCTCATCTTCTACTACGGTTAATTTTGTTATTTCCGGATCTCGAAAATCGGGGCCAATACTCAGAGAAGAATCCGGTACCATTGTAGCATCGCCGGATGTTATTGCAGATTCGAAAACAGTGATGGCATCATTCATTTGCCTTTGCATTTCTTCTAATTGGGTAATTTTAGCTTTGACCTGTTTAAAAACACAGATATAATCATTTTTTTTTAAAAAAAAAAAAAAAAAAAAAAAAAAAAAACTAAAACCTTCTAGAAAAAAAAAAAATAAACAATTACTTGGCTAATTTGAAGTTGAGACTCTTGTAGATTTTGACTAAGATTTTCAAGCAATTTTTTATTTTCTTCTTGAAGCTTTTCTAACCTTGTTTCTTCCTGTTTCAAATTTTCAAGCTCTTGCTTTTTACTATTCAATTCCGTTTCTTGACTTTTAAGGGATTCTTCCTGTTCGGCAGCTTGACTCTTGAGTTTTTCAACCTGTAACCAAAATATTTACATTTTTTTTTTTTTTTTTTTTTTTAACCTATTTAAGTAAATCGATTAAATGTTTAATAAGTTATTAAGACTTTGCGTATTTAAAATATTACTGTTGTCAATAAACACATGCCGTTATTTTTATTATTAATAATAATAATAATAATAATAATAAAAACCTTAAAAAACATCAAAATGCCAATCTTACCACTGAAATCTCCGCTTCCACCTCTTTTGTGAGATCACTCAGTTCTAGTTCGACAGATGATTTCTAAAATCAGGATAAGGAGTGCAACACATAAATACATGCAAAATAAAAAAATAATAAATAATAAATAAAAAAACTGGAGCAGTTAATGAAAACAAAAAGAAATAATAAAAAATAAATAAATAAAACGTAGCAATTCAGGCACAAATACATTTTTTCGTCATGTATGTTATCTAATTCACCAATTTTTTTTTTTTATATTAAACAAAATGGTTTTTTTAAATGAATTAATGCATAATCAGAAACAAAGCATTAGATCGCATCATTCTATCACAGACAATTCTGTGAACTTAACCACCATAGCGTAGAAAATTATTTCGTATTCATTTTTAGTAAAATTAGATATTAAAAAAAAATTCATTTTATCAAAATGTTAAACAAGTATTAGTAGTCTTGTAATTTAATAAGTTTTTTTTTTCTTCATTTTGGAAATTATAAAGTAAAAAAAATTTAAAAATTAAATTTAAAAAAAAAAAAAAGGAAATTCAAGACTCTCACTATTTACTTGAAAACTATAAAAAAAAATCCCTAAGGCTACCCCATCTAGTCAAATCAAACAGTATTTTTTTTTTTTTCGACTTTTTGCATTTAAAATAAATAATAATAAATTTAATACGACAATAACTTGAATAAAAAAAAACTAAACTAAACTAATATTTACGGTATTTTTTTTTTTTTTTTTCTTTTTCGTTCTCACCTGATTTTTCAAATCGTTCAACCTCTTTTGGGCTTCTCCCTTTTGATTTTCAAGTTGTTTTAATGTTGCCGCTAATGTGTCGACTTCGCTTTGCAAATTTTTAACTTCGCTATTCTTTATCTTTATATCAGCCTCTTTTTGAGCTATGTCAGCTTCCAATATATTTTTTTCTTTTACTAATTTATCAATATCCGTAGCAATTAATTCTAATTCTGGATTTGAATACGTTGGAGCACTTACTACTTCCTGTAATTAATTAATTGTATATATATAAATATAAATAAAATAATAATTTACAAAACTTTTTAAAACAGATTTCGTTTTAGAGAGAGAGAGAGAGAGAGAAATTATAATGAAAAATATTCCCTGCGCGAAACTATTAATCCTACTGGAATTTATTTTATTAATCATTAGTAGTAGTAGCGCGTATAAAAATTTTGGAGAAAAATTTGTCAAACTGAAGGGTAATAGAACGAAATTTACCGCTGAATATATAGAGTCGGATGAGGATTTAGCTTATCCAGGTTCTAACGAAGAACTTGTTAAAAAAATCCAACAAAAATGGATTTCGTATTATCAGTGCTTAGAGGATCAGGGAAAAGAAATTGTTTATTATAATATATATCGTCTTTTAGAGGGGCAAAATATAATGTGAGTGTCTTGAATGAACTGGTGTGGGTCCCTCAGTCATCGAAATTTCAATTCATTTCTACACAAGTTTTTTACAGATTAAATTGTAATTTATGTGCAAAACCGTTTGAAAACTACGATTTCGTTGAGTGGCACTATAAACCTTTGACGAAGGAATCGAATGCGACAGAATTGGAGCCTTTGGATTTAATGCCGCAAATGGAATATACGAATAATAAAACATTGAAAATTTTTAATGTGATCGAAGGATTTTCGGGACTGTACACGTGTTTTTACGGTAAAAATCCTGTGTCGATATACATACTGGAAATATCTAAAAACGATACAATACAAAAGGTAAAATTTTAACATCACTTGACGAAATAAATTTTCACCAACTTGTAAATTTTAAATAAATTAAAGTACATTTTTTTTTTTTTTTTTTTCCAGGTTGAAATATCACCAATGGATAAAACCGAATTAATAAATTTTCAAAATTTCACTTTCTACATCGATTACTTTTGGACACCTTGGACGGAATGCAGTTATTGCGGTAAAGTGGGAAAACAATACAGGTACGGAACATGTTATGTCACATGGGTAAAAGAAAATTTCTTATCAGGTGAGTGAAAATATAAAATCTATAATTAAATAATAATAATAAGTTGACTTAAAAAAATTTTGTAGTTAAATTCTAAAAACTTGCTCTTGTAGAATATCAGCATAAAAAAAAATTAACAAAAAGAACCGTTACAAATTCAAATTCTGACTTGAAATTTTTAAATGAATTTAAATTTGGGCAATCGGACAAGAAAGCAAATGAAAATCGTACTTTAATTTACGCAAATATCAAACAATTATCGGAAATAATTAACAGGTTTACAAATGGAGTTCCTTGCTTTTCTTCGTATGTAACTAAAATAGAAGTAAATGAAATTCAACAAAGGCCATCGATAAAAGCCAATGTAAAATATTGCATGGTAATTTTCAATATTTTACTTCTTTTTTTCTCTATAATAAATTTACTTATTTAGCCGTAAATTAATGAACAAGTATAAATACGTACTAAATAGGTACCGTGCCCACAAGAAGAAATTTTCGAAGTGATAGATCAATCCGGTCAAGTTGTGGAATACGCTAACAATTCCGCGGGAATTTATTCGGCTTTTCAAAAAATTCCTCCGCCGCCACCGGATATAGATAGAAGATTTTTATCCGTTGATTTCGGTTCGGATGTCATCATTCAGTGCCCGAGGTTTTGATTTTCAACCGGATATTAATATTTAATAAGTTAATTTTGATATAAAACTACTCTAACGATACGAATTTCAGCACGGTACACGAAGATATTCCCGTTATTTGGAAAATCAATAAAAAAATAATTTTACCCGACGTCATTGCAAACGAATCTAATGAAAGAATTACGGTTGATTTGGTTAATAGAATTCACATAAAAAAACTTCGTCTTAAAGACAATCACGTTTACAGGCAGGTATCCTCATTAATGCTGTCAATTTAAACGATATATATTTAAAATTAATCGATTTTCGTGATTCTAGTTGCTGGCAAAAAGATAAGTTAGTGGGTACAGTTCGATTGAACATTGAAAAAAAACTTAAAATTGGTTTCGATCATCATATTACTTTGGTTGGAATTTTAGCTATTATCGTCACTTTTCTTTTGATCGGCATGAAAGTTGTGACTAGAGAAATGCAAAAGAAAAAAATTAAAAACTAACCTCTACGAGACCGTCTACATTTCCTCTCATGCTCGGCGGCACCATTTCTGGAGTAAGACTTTCAGGAGGTTCAATGCCTTTTACTTTCTGACTTATTAACCACATCGCTAACGCAAACTGTTCGTTGTTTAATTTTCCGCTTTGATTTCTATCACATAAACTCCTACAAATCGTTAAATTATAATTTAATTGTAAAATTATTATTATTGGTTTAATTTATTTGAAAATCATATAATTTACCAAATATGAGCTAATACTGGTTGAGGAACACCAGACTGAAGGAAGACATCTTTTATTTCAGATCCAGAAACAAAACCGTCTTTGTCGGAATCAGTCAGTTGAAACAAAGCATCGGCTTTGGCCTTATCTTCAGCCGAAACAACCCAATTTAAACCCATTAAAGATGTTGTCTGTGACTGTGGCATTCCTAATGTGTTTTGATTTAAAATTAATGATGGTGATTGTATGTGCGGTACAAGAGTAGGCTGGGGTGGTAAAGGGGGTCTACTAGGTTGAGGAGGAATATTAGGCAAAGGAGGTATCGAAGGCTGTGGTGGTACAGGAGGCTGGAAAAAAAAATTAGATTAAAAAATATTAAATAAAATTATTAAAAAGTTATTTTTTTTTACAATTTTTTTTAACGCATTCATCAAAAAAAATAAATAAATATTAAATGAATTCGTCGTCAATCAATTACCTTTACAGATGGCATAATAAGATTTGATTGAGATACTAAAGAATCTTTTCTTTTGTTAAGAGACATTAATTCTGGTGGCAACACATTAGGAATCGTGTGTTGTTCTAAAGCTTTATAAACCAAATGCATTGCGATCATAAATTCGTGTCGACTTAAACTACCGTCTTTATCTAAATCCGCTAAATCCCAAATTTTTCCTAATATCTCAACAGGTAATTTTGAATCCATTAAAACGCTGCGAACCTAAAAAAATTGTAACGAAAACATTTTTTTTTTTTTTTTTTTTTTTTTTCGGTTAAAAAATTTTTCCTTTTCAATTGAAATTTTTAATTTTTTTAAACCTGTTTCCCAGGAATTACTCCATCAACTGGTTGCAAAGAATCAAATAACTGATCATATTTTATTTTTTCTGCTGGTTTAATCGACCAGTCTATTTTAGGTTGAGATGTATTTATTATTTTGTTCGGCGTGATTTTCGGCATGTCACCCTATAAAAATAATTTGAAATAATAACAAATAAGTAATTTTAAAATAATTATTGCATTATAAAAAAAAAAAAAAATATTTAATTAAAAAATTTTGGTAGATCGAAATTATTTGCAAGAATATTTATTTTATAGACAAGTTCTTTAATTAAGTTGCCCTTCATGTTTGATTGAAATCACATTAAGGAATCAGAAAAATGAAGGTAAAATTAATAAATTATGAAAATTTATTGAAATCCTATTGTGACAATGATAGAGTAATATTTTCTAGTAATGGATTTTTAAAATTACAATATTTAAATTTTAGTAGTAATTTTTTTTACTTTAAATCAGTTTTTCTTAGAAAATTTAAAAATCAATATCGGTAATCAATATTTTTTATTAAGAAAATATTAGAATTTCCAGTTTTGAAAATATCATGTCATAAATGTAAATATTAATGGTAACTTTCAGGACTTGCAATAAATATTTCATTTTATTTTAGATTAAATTTAAAAAAATTTGAAACCTACTAAATTACAGTTGACTGCATGAGATAAGTATTATTATACAAATATTGAATGAGATAATCTTTTTCTTTTATAAAAGGAAGTTGAAAAATTTAAGCAGCCCACATAATTCAATAACTTTTAGTTTCACTAATCTAATAAAGATTTTTTTATAGAATATTAATTTTAAAATATTATTAATAATATTTTAAAATTAACCGCTATTTGTTTCGAAATCAAACTTACCATTTTCGGAAATGGAACATCTGCCATAATATTGTCCATTGTAATTCCTCTTCCAGCTTGAGCAAGAGCACATAATTTCAATGCTACAAAAAATCCCTGTTTGTTCAAAGATCCTTTTTGATTTGGATCTGATAAGTCCCATATTTTTCCCAAAACAATATCGGAAAGCTTAGATTTCTTTAAAAAATGAGCTGCTTCAAATGCTCCAATTATTCCTTGATTATTTGGATCTATTTGTTGATAATAGGCTTCATATATTGGATAATGGCTTCCAGCCACCTAATAAAAATTCATTTTATAATTAATTATTTTTGCACTATAACTTTACTAATAGAAAATTAACATTATAAAAAATATGAAATATTCGAAAAACAAAAATATTGACAAATTTAAACATCAATTATTTTTATTAATAAAATTAGATGTGTTTATTAACCTTGTGTAACCTAATAAACCACTTATAATAATAATAATATTTTTAAAATCCAAGTAACATATATAATTCATCTAATACATGTAAATTTATAAGGATGTTGTTTAACAAGTGATCACCTGATATTACTTTATAGAAATAAAAAAAAAATATTCTGTTGTGTAAAATCAGTATAAATTTAATGAGTTAAAAGTTATTTAGTAAATGATTTTATCTTATTATTAATATTAACATTTAATACAATTTATTAAAAATATAACTTCAAACATCATTACTTCAAGTCAAATTTGTAAGGATTAATGGTTACAATTTCATTAATATTATCAAAAGATTTCTCAAATCAAAAAAAATAATAAATTTAAAATTGTGCTTATTAATTTCTAACATCATAAAGTTTGTAGGGCCAGTAAAAAGTATTCAAAAATATTAAAACATTGTTTTATTGATTTAAGTTAATCATTTTTACCATAACACCGCCCACTGGAAAACGAATAGTGTTAAACGATGACCTTTGAAAATACTTAAAAAAAGAATGATTTTGAAATGAAATGTTTTAATTTGCATTAATAAAAATTATTACCGTAATCTACGAGAGCAAAAATTAGAATTTTTCATGAGTAGCTTTTTAAATTATTGAAACATTTAAGAACATACCTGCGTTGGTGACGGTAGTGACGCCATTTTTTTGAACAATACTGAAAATTTTTCTATTGGCCGTTAGGAACAGTTTTAGACCTATCATCGATTAAATCAATACGTCACAAAATTAGTTCTAAGAAATGTCTACAAAGCAGCACAATCATTTGGCGCATGATTTTCCCGGGTTATAAAAAAAAAAAAAAAATTAACGCGCCAATTTACCCATAAAAAGTAAATAACGACCCTATTAAAAAAAAAAATATACAAAGTGATTTTCAATTAGTTTCTAAATAAATAAAAAGTATATATATTTTTGAAAAACGGTGACTTAACTAGGTAAATATATTTTAAACTTTATAATTAATTAATATATACTAACCTTTTAAACAAATGAAAATTTTATTCAACTAAAAATTTATTAACTTATTTGATATGATTTTAAGGAGATTGAAAAATAATTAATAAATTTTAAAAAATAAACATTTTAATAATTTATTCAGATGTATTTAAATTATAAAATAATTATAAAAAATGACTACTTTCCATAAAAGTAATTACGGGAGCTGATCTATTGTCTCTTTTTTTTTCACCGGATGTTAATTTAGGAAAATTAAAAATGTCGGCGCAACTCATGGTCACTTTTTCACTCAATTTTTCCTTTAAAAAAAAATTTGTTTTATTAGTTACCAAAAAAAAAAAAAATAATAATAATTTTGTACGTTTGAAGCATAACATTTAATTTTTTTTTTTTTACCTGAGGTAACTGAGATGAACTAGACCGTAAAATATTTTTGTTTAACCCACAATAATTTTCTGGTTGAGTAATTTTATTTAAATTTTGTTTCTTTCCAGATTCTCCAGCTGGACGACGAAGAAGGTCTGGAGTTTCGGTAAGTCCTTTAATTAATATTTTTGTTTTTAAATATTTTTTTTTTTTTTTTTCATGAACAAAATATGTTTAATAATTTTCAGTTTGACTTACTGTCAGTTCCTAAATCATCTTTAAACATGTTTATAACATCTTTTTTTATTCTAGCCAGCCTTTTAGCTGAATCTTCTCCAGTCAACCAGTAAGTTCTCATTTGTCCTTTTCCCTAAATTTTATATTAAAAATTATTTTAAAACATTTTTTTTAAAAATTCTTATTACAAAACTTATTACTTTAATAGTTGTCAAGCCTCTTTCTTCAAAAAGGTAGCCTCCCAATCTTTCCAAAAGAAATTTTGTTGCTTCTGATATATGAATTTTAAAAGCTTCTCCAGAAGACTCCATTCGAGATGCTGTATTCACTGTATCTCCAAACAAACAATACCTTGGCATTTTTAAACCTACAACTCCAGCCACACAGTGTCCTAAGGTGTAAAAAATTTTTTTAATCATGTAAGTTTTGCTATTAACTGTAAAAATTTGTAGTACCCGAATGTATTCCTATTCGAAGTTTTATAGGTTCTCCACGGCGATGTTTAATTTCAAAACAATTTATTTTTCTCA
Organism: Pediculus humanus corporis; assembly: GCF_000006295.1. Taxonomy (NCBI): domain Eukaryota; kingdom Metazoa; phylum Arthropoda; class Insecta; order Psocodea; family Pediculidae; genus Pediculus; species Pediculus humanus. The sequence continues at coordinate 105,068 of NW_002987883.1, read as the reverse complement.
GCATGTGTAAAGCCATCGATGCAATTTCTCCAGCGTGACGATCTCCATTTCTTATCGGAAGGCCTGATACCACCATATATGCATCTCCAATTGTTTCAACTTTGTATACATCGTAATGAGAGATGATGGAATCACAACAAGTATACAAATCATTGAGGAGATCTACAACCTGAATTTTCGTAAGTTATTAATTTTTCCGTTAAAATGATAAAAAAAAAAATTTTTTTTAAATTCAAATTGAAAATGTACCTGCAGGGGCGTACTTAAAGCTGAAAGTTCCGTGAAACCTACAATATCACTGAAGTAAATAGTCACGCAATCAAAACTTTCTGCTTCGACTGGTTCCCCCCTTTTAAGAGACTCGGCCACTGATCTACAAGAATATAATTTATTAAAACAATTAATTTTTATTCAAGATTAAGGAAGATTCTCTAAAGATTCTGGGTAAGTCTAAAAGCTTTTTATTGTTTGCACTTACTTGGGCAACATTCTATGAAGGAGGGCATCAGTTTTTTTTTTCTCTTCAGTCAATTGATCAGTTCTTTCCGAAACAAGAGCTTCTAAATTACTAGCATATTTTTCCATTATCGCAAGCATGTTATCAAATATGTTAGGCTTCCTATTTTCATATAAACATACATAATTATTTAAAATTAAAAAGAAAAACACGAAAAAACATTAATAATTCTTTAAAATTATACGGTAATATTTACAATCCAGCCTGCATTTCCTTTAATTTTACTCTTACATATCTAATATCGGGACGTTGTTCTGGATCTTCATCCCAACAACTTTCCATGCATTTTAACACATATTTCTCAGCATCGATATTTTGTGTTTGCGGTCGAAAAGGTTTACCATTTTGATAACTTTTAACTTTTGTAATAATTTCTGTAAAAAATTTAATAATGTTGAGATTAATGTAAAAAAATTAGACATTTCTAAAAAAAATTTTTAGTCGTACCTGAAGGGGTAAGAGGTATATTACCCCAAGGACCGTGTTTACCGATTATTTCGTACAAAAGAATTCCAAATGAATACACGTCCCCTTTTTGAGTACCTCTTGGAAAGCAATTAGGATTTCTTAATAATTCTGGAGCAGTCCAAAGTAAATTTTTTTCCTCTTTATCTTTTTTTCTTTCTTCTTGACCGGCTAAATCAACGTAATCAATTATTAAAAATTAATATAATAATTATTCAAGTAGGAAAAAAAAACTTAAAAATACCTTTGAATTCGTGCAAACCGAAATCCGACAGAAGTAAAACCCATCGGCTATCAATTAAACAATTGCTGGATTTTAACCTTCCGTGAGAAATAATGTCGGAATCGTGAAGGTATATTAAACCTTTTAGTAGGTCGGATACCAAAGAAGACACAAACATATTATCCAAATGTAAATCCTTATTTGCTAAAACATCTTCCAAAGACCCTTTTGCGCAGTAGGGTGTTATAATACAGACATTATTATGATCAACACAAGCTCCGATAAATTGAATTATATTTTCATGACTTACTTCTCGAATCTAATTTAAAAAATAATTAAAAATTTAATTGTTTTTTTAATCTTTTTTTTTTTTTTTTTTAGAAATTATGTAATTTAATAACTACCTGTTTTAATTCTTTTCTTATGTTTCTCGTAAGATCAATGTTTTTTTTATAAATAGGTTTAACAGCAACAATGTTGCCTTTGTACAAAGCAATAGTTGTAAAAGCTCTTTTTGGAGCTAATTCGGCAGCAGCGTCTGGAGCGATCGAAGAATTAATTTTTTCATTCTTTGTATTAAACTTAATTTAAAAAAAAATATATATATATATAATTAAAAATCAATTTGTTTAAAAATTTAAATGAATTCGAAGTAAAATGTGATATATTACGAGAGCTTTTTCCGTGTCGGATTCATTTACTCCTAACGGTATTAGCGTAATGTCTTTTCCATCGATTTTCCAAAGCAAACATGCCAATTTTTGTTCGTAACGATAATGCCTTGAAAAAGTAATAAATTAAAAAAAAAGAAAATTGATACTTAATAAAAATACTAATGTGTGTGTGTGTGTGTGGGGGGGGGGGGGAGGGGAGCAATAAAAATAACAAAATTAATTGTTTTAGTTACTTAAAAGCTAATATAAAACCAATTAACGTAAAGAATGCAACAACGATGACGGTGATAACAATACGCCAATCGGTTTTATTTATGCATTTTTCACCTCTGAATCCACAAATTGGTTCGGCTCTTGGTGGATTTCCTCCCGCCCACATAATCGGACGATTTTCATTGTAATATTTAAAATTCTAATTAAAAAAAAAATCAAAAATATAATTTAAATTATTATTAATTTATAAATTTTTTTTTTTTGTATTTAAATGTATTTCATTTTTTTTTTTTACAGGTAAATGTGGAATCGATGATGAACTATTATATTGAAAAAATCCAACAGGTTGCATGGATAATTGAATCGTATTATTCAGCGTATTATCTTCCATCAGAGCAATAACACTATAATTTCCTTCCGCATCCCCATTACCATCAATAAATACCTGATTAAAAATTTAATCAACAATGAATGAGATAAAATTAAAATTTTTTATTCTGTTAATTTTACCTACGTCGTAGCCCTGCACGGAATGATACGTTCGATTCCATATTTTTTTTAAAACTTCCCTACCGTTCCTCGGATCCTGACCCATATTTATGACTTCTGTTAATGCTTTCGCATAAATCATGACGGCATCGTACAAATACATGGCATGAATAGGAACGGATATGCTGTCGAAAATTGTATTATGGTAAGGAACACTAAACGTTTTAGCAGAATACCGTTTTATATTTTCACAAATAATTCTATGAAAAATAATAATTTTTTAAATTACATCAGGTTCAAATATTTTTATTTGTCAATTGAATTGCATCTGACCAAATATAAGTTGAGAAGTAATTTTAAAAAATGCTTACTGGTAATCAGGATTTTTAGGGTGAGATGGAGTTAATTTCAAAACGCTTTTAAAACCCATTATATACTCGACATCACCGGATTTATATTTCAAATATGGATCTATGTAGGGCCTTGCAACAACGTTAAATTTACGATCTGGATCATATATTTCATCGTCTACAGAAATTATTACATATTCTCCTTTATCTAATAAATGACGCATTTGTAAGCACTTGACGAAATCAACCAAAGCAATGTGTTCTCCTATGAAAACGTAAACTGAAAATCAATAAAAATATAAAACTAATATAAAATGAAAATTTATATTTTTATAACGGTAAAAAAAAAAAAAAAAATTAAATAAAATGAACCTCTCGTGCTTCGATACGTTTCAAAAACTATACTATCCATTATTTTTATATTTCTAGGAATGTAATCGGAATATAGTTTCATATCGGCTATTATCATACCGTACGATTCAGCAAGACTCTGAAAAAACAAACGAATTTTTTCAAATGTTTTAGAATATAAAAAAAGGGAAATGAGTATAATTTTTTAATAATGTAAGAGAACAAATACTTCAATAGCATCTCTGACTTCTTCCACCCAAGCATGACTCTGACAAACAACCATTGTAAAACGATGCCAATTAAAAGCTTTCAAAAGTGACACAACCGATTTAGAAACTTTAGATGATGGAGGTAAAGTTCTTGCAAATGTTGAAAAAATTCTTTTGTCTGAAACTTTAGTATCTGCACATTTCTGTTTCAATAAAAATTATTACTATAATTACATTATTGGATAAAAGCGTTGTTGCTGTTTTTTTTTTTTTGTTCATATTATTGATTGTAAGTATAATAAACTGTCAAAAAAAATTATTTTTTATCATTTCTATGTGTATATAACTCACGTAAGATATCATTGGTAAATTCCAAGCAGCTGCTACTAACGCTTCAGAACTGCACGTATCATCTGGTCCTATAAAAGCAATGGACCCATTATCCCTCATTTCTGTCATTTTTTCAATAGCACAAGCCGCAAAAGATATTGATCCGTTTGATGGAGTTTTTGTACCGATATCGGCAGCAACATAACGTAATTCGAGTCCTGCATAATCCATTATTAGTAAGTTTTGATTTAAATTATATATATATATAAACTCCGATTATCTAAATACACTATTTTAAAATGCATAATGAAATAAATTTAAAAAAAAAAAAAAAACAATTGATAATAATGATTTTACCTGGTAATAAATTAGGATCTTTATTTACGGCATCAATGGCTAAAGGTAAAGCCCCTAAACCAACTTGACTATGTCCATAAGATCCTAAAAAACCCAGAGTAACGTAATTTTTTTTACTTTCATTTTTCGCGATACCTATCATGGGGGGAAAAAAAAAGCAAAAAAAAATATCAGCAAAAATAATAATAATAATAATAATAAAAGTAAAAAAAAAAAAAAATTTTTTTTTTTTCAATAATTATTACTCTTTTTATTTTTTACGCTTTTAAAATTGTGTAAATTTTTAATTCGGGCTAAAAAAAAATTTTTTTAAATCATTTAAAAATGGAAAATTCGTAATCCTTTGACAATAAAAAAAGGCTTAAGGGAAAAAGTTACCACAAAAAAAAAAAAAAATAATAAAAAAAGTTTTCCTCGTTTTAATACAATTACTTCTTTTGTATAGGCCTATTTTTGATTTTTCAGGGTACTATTTAACACAATTTAAAATTTAACGTTAAAATCAAAAAATAATCGTGACGTCATTAACTTGTTAATTACGTCACGATTATTATTTTTTTTTTTTGGAAAATTTATTTGCCATGTGCATGTGTGTTAATTTGATTCGAAAAATTAATTATTATTATTACTCGCGATATTAATAACATGAATTTTTACTTATGCCTAAAATTAATACATTAAAATAAATAAACAACTTAAATAATTTTATTAACAAAAAAAAAAAATTAATTAATTAAAAAACAATTCGATTAACATAAATATAAAATTTAATAAACTCACCTATTTCATTATTATCAACGGTTTTAGATAATCCATATTTTACAAAAATTAAAAACATTAATAAAAATAAATAAAAATCACTTATAAAATAATAATAAATATGAGTCTTAAGCATTTTATTAATATTCAATTTTTATAAAATAATAATAATATTAAACAACATTTTTCAAAAATTTATCATTATTTAACGTTCGATAAAATGATTCTAAAAGAAAAATTTACGTAAAAAAAAAAAAAAAAGAAAATGTGGTTTGGAAAATTTATGTAAAAAATTAAATTGTAAATATTTATAAGTTTTTTTTTCAATACCGCAAAAAATATAAGATTAATTAATTAATTAATTAATTAGGGCTTTAAAACAAACGGTACATATATTTATATATTTAATTAGACACACCCTTAGTTAATATTAAAAAAAAAAATTGATGATGATGATGATGATTTTTTCAATGATGATGATGGTTGAATATAAAATTAAATATATTATATAAAACATTAATGATAAAGTAATTGTAATTTGATACTGATTTTTAAAACGCCAATAAAAATACATAGGTAAAAAATTATCGTCCGACATTAAATTTTTTTATTTTTAATAATTTAAAAAAATTTTTTTTGACGTCATACGTATAACACGTATGACGTTTAAATGGAAAATGTAAGTGATAGTCATTAAATAAATAATACTGGATGTAACAAATTTTTTCCAAAAACTCTTGAACTTGAAAAAAAAAATTTTTTTGTTTACTGTTTGTCATTAAAAACAAGCGATCATCATCATCATCTTTCTTTTTTTGGCAAATTAAAAAAAAAATGTTTTAGTTTTGAACAACTTTCTTGTTGACGATAAAACTTTTGTTAAATTATAATTACAAAATATATGACGTAATACATATTCTATAAAATATTTTTATAATAATAATAATAATACTCGGATAATTAATCAAGGGTAGAGATATGAAATTATTATTTAACTGGAAAATACGTAGGCTCTTTTCACATTTGTTTTATCAATACTTTTTAATTGCTTTTTTAAACTAAATTATTAATAATTAAAATTATTAATAAACTAAAAAATAATTATTATTATTATTGTAATATTATACTAATATTGTTTAAAAACGTATAAAGTCACAAATTGTTTTGTTTTTGTTTTTTAAACTAATTTTTAACGGCAACCATTTTTAATTTTACTTTAATCGTATTGAAGACGGTAAAAAATTGAATGAAGAAAACGGTTGGAAAATGATTTTCACGTACGCAACATCCGAAGACTGAAAAATTTTCATCAGGTTGAACGATGACATGAAAACTTCTGTAACGATACACGCAAACTCATCAGGAAAAAAAAATTTTTTTTTAGGGAAAATTCAAAAACCTAAAAAGTAACTTGTTTAAATTTAAAAAAAAAAAAAAATATATATATATATATATATATATATATATATATATATAATAAAATTCCAGTACATTGCCCTAAAAAAAGTTAAAGTTCAAATTGAGTTCATAGACCTCTTATATTATGATTTCTATACTATTATTATTATTATATTATAAATATATATATATATATATATATATATATATATATATATATTTTTTGACATTGTTAAAAAAAAATAATTTTTATAATTTTTTTAATAATAATTAATAAAGCTTTTAAAATAAGTGACAAGAAAAATCTCACGATTATAATAAAATTTTTAAAAAATTTATTTATTATTATTATTACTGAGAAGCAGACGAAAACAATTATTAATATAACAATATGTATACAAGCGAACAAAACACTTTTAAAAAAAATTAATAAAAATAAATTTTATTATTAAAAAGTCATTTAAAAAATATTTTCGAGCTTTATTGTAAAAAAAAAAAAAAAGAAAACGAAGGGGGAAAACAGGGAGGAGGGGGGAATGTACATTTAATAAAAAAAAAGAAAAACAATGATAATAATAATAATAATGATTTTATAAAAAAAAAACAATTAGAAAAATTATTAACGTCACGTCGTGTTTTTTTTTCTTTTAAACAATTCTTTTATTTATAATAAAATTTAATTCATTCATTACGTGTAACGACGTATTTTTTCTAATAAATAAAATTAAAAATTAAAATGGCCGTACGTAAATAAATAAAAAATAATCAACGATAAAAAAAAAAGTAAAAAGGATTAATTATTTCGATTAATTATTTTTTTTTTTTTGTTAAATGAAATTTTTTATGTATAAAATTTTACCAATGATGTTTTAACGACTTTTTCCTTTTTTTTTAATGACAAAACGAATAAAAAAGAGAGAGAGAGAGAGAGAGAGAGAGAGAGAGAGAGATAGAAAATCAATATGGCAAACGCGCAAATTTTTTTTTTTTTTATAAATATTATGAAAAAAAATAAAATTATTAAATTTTATTAAAAAACTAAAAATCTTTAATTCGCACTAAAAAACTAATTAACCAAATTACAACGCATGAATAATTAAAATCTACTTTGTAAACTTTAATTAAACTCAAATCAAATATAATTAATATGATGAAATCGTATATATACAAAATAAATAAATAAAATAAATAAATAAATATATGTATTACTTTGGCCAATTATTTAACAATATAAATGTAATGCAATGGATTTTAATTCAAAATTCGTTATTATTATTATTATTATTTTTCTATTACAAAATTAATGTTTATTTAATTTAGGGAGATTAATAATAAGGACAAAACCTTGTTTGGATAATTTAAATAAATATTAGCAGGAAATTTTCAATTTTTTTTTTTTTTTTTAATAATTTAAATTAATAAATACGAAAAAAAATTGTTTTATTATTTATTTGTTAATAATTTCGGTTGAATTTGAATTTTGTACTTTTGTACAAAAAAAAAAAAAACCGTTTATGGATTGTAAAAAGAAAAAAAAAATACTAAATTCGACTAATTCTAACTTGAGTTTTTCCCCTTTGAAAACTAAATGTTACGAAAAAAAATTTTTTTTTTCTTTACTAAACAGTTTTCTTTTCGATTCGAAATAGAATTTTCTAAATGAAGAAGAAAATTTTCATTTTTTTTTGTTTGCCAACTCAAATAAATTGATCTATAAATTTTCAATTTTTGAAAATACACAAAATTACGATAAATTACAACTTTTTAAAAAAATAAGAAAAAAATAAGAAAAATTTGCAATAATGAAGTTTAAATAAATAAAAATTTAATTAAAAACAAAAATTTTAACAAAATTATAAAACAAACGCAAATTTTTTTTTTTTTTTTGTAAGCAACAAACACAAAATTTTTTAGTTTAGCTTTCGTATTAACGACAAACTTAAAACATTTTTAAAAAAAAAAAAGTTTGAAAATTTAAACTAATATTTTATATTTCACCTTATTATTATTATTTTTTTTTTTTTTATAAAAACCGCGCGAAAAAAAAAATTAATTAAATAAATAATTAATTCGAAAAGTTGAAAAAATTACTATCAAAAAAAAAAAAAAAAAAAAAAGAAAAGTTTTTTTCATCTAACCAATTAACGAAAAAAAAAAAAAACAATTTAAAGTCCAAACTTTAAACTTGTTTTTAAACTTAAAAATTTATAAATTTTCTTTTTAAACCATAAAATGTCTTTTCCCATTTCTATTTTTTTTTTTTTTTTTTTAAACTTTAAATAATTTTATTTATAATTAACTTACTAAATTTTCTTTTTTTTTTTTTTTATAGCACGTAAAAACATTTTTGTAAATGTTAACAATTTTTACTAATCCTTG
>NW_002987883.1:94088-95800 GCF_000006295.1 Pediculus humanus corporis | reverse complement strand
GGAAAAAAAGCAATAAAAAAATTTATTAATCGCTTTGTTTACACATTAATCCCTACAACAATAAACAATTAATTTAGTTTTTAGTTTTTCACGTTTGAAAATTTCACACGTGATCACTTCAATAATACGTTATTATAAGAATTTTTTTTTTTTTTTTTTTTTTTTTTTTCTTTACTTATTTTAAAAATCTACCATTTATATTTTGTTATAATATAACATTAATATTCAGATCTTGAAACAAATAAAAAAGAAACGAGTTTAAAATTAAAAAAAGAAAAAAAACAGTCGAAATGAAATTTTCGTTTTGATCTATTATAGTATTATAAAAAAATTTAATTATGGAGTATGGAAAAAAAAAACACAAAAGAAAATTTTTACTAAAGTAAACCACTGCATAATTTTTTTTTTTTTTTTTTATCGAATGTAATGTAATTATTGCTCTTATTTTAGAATAATGTACGATTATTCAAATTTAAATAGGAAATTGTGATAAATGATAGTATAAAAATATTTAATAGCACTTACCTTATTATAAATTTTCAAGTCCAGGAAGAGGAAAATCATTTGCAAATTGTGCAACCTCAAATTTTAAATTTTCTATTTCTTTCATTATCAGGGCATCAGAAGCAATAAACTTTTTAAAATCTATTAATTTCGGCCCTGATATCTTTTGCCCTTTCTTTGCTATTTCTAAACCTGCGATTATAAAATAGGAAAAAAAAAAAATTATTATTTTTTTACATGTAAGAACTAAAATCATACAATATTTTTTATATTATCATTTTATTTTGTGTTCAATAATTAATAATTAGATGTAATGAAAAGTTTTTTATTTAATTTAACAAACAATTAATGGAAAAAAAAAAAAAAAATTATAATTACAAACCTTTATGTATAAAATCCACAACTTTTTCCATGTCTTTTTCCTTCATTCCTCTAGTAGTAAGTGCTGGTGTACCTAATCTAATACCACTTGGATTTAAGGCACTTACATCTCCTGGTACAGTATTTTTATTGCATGCAATATTAATTTCTTCTAAAACAAACTCTGCTATAGCTCCTGTAATTTCTTTATTCCTAAGATCGACTAAAACTAAATGAACATCAGTTCCATCTGTAACTATTTTGTAACCAAGCTTTTGCATGAGAGAACATAAATGTTTGGCATTTGTAATAACCTAGAGAAAAAAAAAAAAATGATTTCAAATAAACTTATTAGGGGAAAAAAAAAAACATTATAGATATTATAATTGTATTACCTGATGTTGGTTATTTACAAATTCTGGTAAAGTAGCTAATTTTAAAGCTGTCGCTATTGCACCTATTGTATTATTATGAGGACCTCCTTGAAGACCAGGAAAAACAGCCTGATTTATTTTTTGTTCAAGATCATACATAACTTTTTCTCCATTTTTTTTCACAGATTTCACACCTTTTCTATAAAAAATTATTCCAGCTCTAGGTCCTCTTAATGTTTTGTGAGTAGTTGTAGAAACTACATCACTGAATTCAAAGGGAGATGGGATAGCTTTGGCTGCAACAAGTCCACTTACATGTGCCATATCAGAAAATAAATAACAATCATTATCATCACAGATTTGTCTGAATTTTTTATAATCTAAACATCTAGAGTAACAACTAATTCCTGCGATAATCATTTTCGCTTAACAATTTAGCAGTTTCAGACATTTTTGATATCAATTAAACCCGTT
>NW_002987883.1:90434-94068 GCF_000006295.1 Pediculus humanus corporis | reverse complement strand
GGTTGGACATTTACACCCCACTTTTCTGAGTCCAAGTCGAAAAGCTCTAAAGCTCTTTTTTGACATAATATTTCTACCTCATCAATATATTTATTTCCTCCATAATATCTTTGTCCAGGAAGTCCCTCAGAATACTTATTGTGGAGACATGAACTTAAGCATTGCAAAACAGGAACTGATGTAAAATTTTCTGAAGCTATCATTTCCAATCCCTGTTTTTGCCTTAATTTTTCTTTTTTAATAATGTTATATAACTCTGGATCTGAATCCCATAAATTTTGAGAAAGTGCATTTTGACTGTAATTGGTAACAGACATCTTAAAGAAAAAAAATTTATACAATTAAATTTCAAAAATAAAATGAAAATCATAAATTGTTTACTTAGATAAATACTGTGTGACAGATAATTCATTGCAAAAGATATTATAAAAAGGCAAAGAAATCACAATGAAACAAGTTAAAACTTTTAAAACCAATCATGACTTAAATGCTATTGCCTACAATTCAAATTATAAGTTACTTTCAGGTAATAAATTTTTATTGAATTTTATAGAAAATAAAAAAACCTTTTAATTTCATAAAGAAGTTTAACCTTAAAAAAAAATCTCACAAAATACCATTAATATAAAAAACTACTTACTATTTTGTGAATAACAACTCCTAAACCACTTGACTTTGTTTTTATCCGTTGAATTAACATGATTGGCGCCAAAAATTAAGTACAATTAACAATGAGTAATGGCGGAAATTTTTCTTGTAACGTTTGTTTAATAATAAGTATGTAAAATTTCAGATTTTATTTTAATGTAATGTATAAAAATAACGTTTATTTAATTAAAATACTGTGCATAATTTTTTGTTAATTAAAATTATAAAACAAATTTGATTTTAATTGTAATACTGCGGAATAAATATATGTATAAAATTATCCAAGATTTCAAATGCTGCCGGTATTATTTAAATTTTCGAATACAAAATTGTCAAAACTAAAATTTATATTTATTAAATAATAATTGATAGTGTTTCAATGTAATGAAAATTTAACGAAAACCTTACGAATGTAAAGCATTACACTAAATACTCAATTAAAAAATTTTATCCATTAGCAATTCATATACAAATTGTAATAATTTACAATAGGTCTAGTTAGACAAAATAAAAATGTATAATTTTTTAATTTCGATGAACTCATTTACGTACTATTTTAATTACTTAAGTCTCAGAAAAATAAGACTTAAACAATTTATAATTCATTTTTAATGATAGAAAAAATTTGGTCATTGCTATCTATCTAAATAATATTAATTTTTATTTCTAACCTAAAAAGGAGCAATTAAAAAAAAAAAAAAAACCACAGAGTAAAGCACTAAAATACATTTTGAATTTTTAAGTAATATAATAACCGTTAAAAACTTTTCATGCCTGTAACTAATTATTTATTAACTAATGTTCAGAAATTATAATTTTACATAATTACAATTAATTGAATAATTTAAAATGTTTTTTATAGAAATAATTTACTGCGCACGTACGTATTTTTCTTATTCATTATTTGATTTTATCCGTTACTAATATTCGAAAGTTATTACATAAATAATTTTCTCTTAAAAACTTTTTAAAAATATTATTATTATTATTATACTTACTATCATTATTATTATTGATCTATTTAATTTCAAATTTTGATGGGTTACGGTATTATTAGAAGTTTTATTTTTTTTAAAAAAGAAAAGTAAAGGTAAAATAAATTACAAAAAAATGGAAGGATTAAATTTTAAAAATAATTCTTAAAAAAAATTTGTTGGAAAAATTTTTTTATTTTTCCTTATAAACATATTTTAAGTTTTATGATACACTTTCATTTATTTATAATAATAACTGACCCCCGTTTAAATAATATAACAAAAATAATAATAATAATTATAACTTAAATAAACATTTATGTAATATTTAAAAAAAAAAAATAATAATAATAATATTTTACATGAAGTTATAAAATCAGAGTGAAAAAAAAAAAAATTAATTATAAAATGTTAATTTATTTCATTAAATTTTATTATATTTATAATAAATTTAAAATGAAATATACACAAAAAAAATTATGAGTAACATATTATTTTAATATTCAAATAATAATAATAATAATAATAATGAAAACTTTTTTTTTTTTTTTTTTTGCATTCGTAACTTGTGAGTTCAGTCTTTTTATTTTAATCGCTTTTTATCATTAATTTTATTTTTTAAAAATATAACTTAACACTTTTGTTAATTTTTGATTATAATTTTTAATTTACATTATTATTATTATTATTTAATGTTAACTGCAACCAAATAAATGTTTGTTTTTATTTTCATTTAGTAATATACATAAATGTAATATTCAGAAAAAGAAAAAAAAAAACAACAAAAACAAAATGAAATACTTGAATTTTTTTTTTTTTTTTTTTTTGTAACATGCAATACTGAATAATATTTAGTCTTTTTAATAAATAAAATAAAATAAATTTTTATACATTGTCAAAATATTGTTAGTGATATGACATAAATTAGCATGTGGCCTGAATGTTGTTTTTTTGTAATGGCACCTTATTATTAATTACAAAAAAAAATTATATTAGTTCCATCTTGTTATTAATTATTCAGGCACGATTGTGAACAAAACACACTAATAATTTATAATAATAATAATAATGGAAGATTTGATAGAGCGCCATATTTTTTTAATATTAAATAACGATGATGACATTTACAAGTGAAATATTTTAACATTTTTTTTAAAAATTAATCCGATAATATTATTATAATTGTATGCAATATTTAAAATTTTTTTTTACAAATTGTGACTAAGTGTTATTAAATTTAATTTCATAGAAATTTTTTAAAATGTGACACCTAAATTATGTTATGGCAAATAATCGCTCAAAGGATTGTAAATATTTATTACAAATTTGTTTACAGATATCAAACCGTCTTTCATAACACACATTAAAAGTTTTTTAAATAATTAGTATTCAAATTATAAAAATAAATAAATAAATAAATAAATAAGTAGTATTTCTGAATAGGTTTTAAATAAAAATTATTTTTGTGTGTTAAAATTTATGTACTGTTATTATAATTCATAAGAGATTTTTTGAGCTATTACTTCACAATTTAAATAAACTATTTTTTTTTAAACGTAATATATATATAAAAATTGTGAAAAATATAATAATTTAAAAAAAAAAAAAAAAAAATTATAAATATTCACAACATCGATTTCGATTTTGATTTACCAATTTTAATTGACAATATTATACAGTTTAATTTATTATAAGTTAATATTTATTTAAAATTTATTGTAAATAATATGCCGCGCTTAATAATTTTTTTTTTTTATGTAAAGCATGGCATTTATTTTACCAAAATTTAATTTTTAAAGCATTTTAATTATTATTATTATTATTGTAAAAATTGCCTAAAATTTTTTTAATTTCAAATTTAAGATTGCTTAGAAAACTAAACGCTTATGAGTTATCAGGCCAGAAAATTTAGTTTTTAATTAAAATTTTATTTAATCTTAAACACTCAAATAAAAGATGTTTAAACATTAAAAATAAACTTTGATTTTAAGTAAAAAAAAAAAAAAGGTGCA
>NW_002987883.1:81485-90388 GCF_000006295.1 Pediculus humanus corporis | reverse complement strand
ATTATATTTTATGTAATTATTAACTAAAATGATAAGGCATAACTAAAGACAGTCTTGAATGATACCTTCTTTTTCTTTTGTTATATTTTGATTCATTTGATCATTTTCATATTCGACAAAATCATCAAAAATACTAGGCCATGCTTCAGCATCATCATAACTGCTTAAATCACTTCCTATAGTGTCTATTAAATTTAAGAACATGTTCCATGTGTCACAAGGAATACCTCTAATATTCGGATGACTTTCTAAAAACTTTAGCCATTTTTCTAATATTGGCGGCTCCTTAAGAGAAAATACTATTTTCCAAAGACATATTGCCATATCCGATGGTAAAATCCTTTGACCGGTCATTTTATCAAGTCCAAATCGAAATGTAAATCTATACAAATCCTTAAACAATTCAGGATCATTTAAAACTTCTTTGCAAAGCTCTGGGAGTTTATGTGATATACTTTTTATTGAATCAGTTCTCATATTTTTTAAACCTGTTATAAATTCATCTTTTGAAAACTGACACATTGTTTCAGCATTTAAACGCCAAGCTAAAACTAAAACTTTAAATTCATCAGGTGACAAATTAAGATCCGATAATAATTTCTCCATTCCTTCAGCTAAAATATAATCAGGCGAATCTAAATCTTTGTAATTATCATAAAGAGCTAACAATTTAGATTCTGCAACTTCTTTAACTTTAGTTTCATTATTATTTGAAGTTCTTCCTAAAGGTTGTATTCTGCTGTAAAAGCTTAAAAGAGATCTTTAAGAAAAAAAAAAAAAAGAATATAATCAATAATTATCCAAGAATAATAATAATCGATAAAGGAATTTTTAAAATGTAAATTTTAATTTAACTAACTTATCCCTGTGTAAACTTCCACAATTTTCATTGCCTAAAACAATCCTAGAGTTACCATTGCTTTGATGCTCCAAAGCTGATAATGAATTTTTATGAAAATCATGATCATTTCCCTGAAATAACTTTTGAACTTCTCCCATTTCTAAAATAAATGAGTGTGAGTATTTAAAAGTTGATGATACAAGTTGTGTAAAAAATATATTAATTCATACCTTCTTTATTTTTTTCAACAGACTCTGTTGCCTGAGGTTCACCAGAAGTGGGTAGTTTAAAACATGTCAAACAGTTTCCCATTGGACTGTTGATTAAGTTCTCTCGCTTCATGTATCTTGTAATTTTATTAATTTCACTGGAAAATTTTTTTAAAATTTTGATTAAATTTGTGACAATTTTAATAAAAATCAACATCTGGAGGTACTTGTTTCTTTATTTTAATATTTTTAAAATTATACATCATATATAAAATAATTACAACAATTTAAACTTACAATAATTACCAGTTTTTATAAAAATGTCATTTTTAAACCGTAATTTACTTATTAACAATTTCATTATAAACCATATTAAAAAAAATATATAAATGAATAAAAATTAAATTTAAAAAATTATTATAACTAAATAACTAATCGTACGATAAAAAAAAAATTTGAAATTTGTAATTTACATTTAAAATATAAAAATTCATTAAGAGCAAGGAGGAGCAATATTTTATCGATAGTTTTATAAATTAAAAAATTTTAAAATAAAATTATTTTGTATTATTTGTTAAATACATATTCGAACATCAAAAAAATAAAAAAAAATTAAAAACAAAGGAATGTTCACCATTTTCAAACACTCTGACAACATTTGGAAATAAAATAATAATGTTTTCAATTTTTATTTTTTATATTATTATTAATAATTTAATATTTTGTTACTTTTTGTGTTAATATTTCTATAAAGTTTTATTTCCAATCACAAAATCATTCTTTGTATACAATCAATTTAATTATTATGTATTTCATTTGAAACTGAAATTGTTTTTAAATATTTAAACAGTTTAATACTTGAAACGTATATTACGTTTACTAATCAATTATGTTTACATTTTAAATAATTCTAGAATTTTCAATTACAATTATTTTATTTAATTATGAACGTAATTGAACTGTATAGTGGAATAGGTGGAATGCATTTTGCTTTAAAAGGTTTATTTTTTTAAATTATTTGGTTCATTGTAAAATATTCTTATATTTTATATTTTTTGTTTTATTGCATATATATATATATTGTTTTTTTCAATTTGTTTTTTTTTTCTATATTTTTTGAATTTATTGTAATAAAAATAAATTTATTTTTTTTTCAGAGTCTGGCATTGATTACAAAGTTGTCAAAGCTGTCGATATCAATACTACTGCGAATGAAGTATACAAATTAAATTTTCCTAAAACATTATTACTGGGGAAAAACATACAAAGTTTACAATTAGAAGATTTCAATGGAATAGACATGATTTTAATGAGTCCTCCTTGTCAGCCTCATACAAGGTAAGTATTTTTTTTAAAATTATTTTAAATTAACTTATTTAAAGAATGATTTCCAAGAAATAAATTAAACCCCTTTATCGGTTCCTTGCGAATTAAAAATTTTTTTTAAAATTTTGAACTTTTTATTATTGCTTATTTAAATTATTTTATTTTAGAAATGGTTTAAAAAGGGATAATTTAGATGAAAGAAGTCATTCTTTACTATATTTGTTAACTTTATTACCAAAATTACATTCGGTTAATTATATATTGTTAGAAAATGTAAAAGGTTTTGAAATTTCGAGAATTAGAGACGAATTAGTGGACATATTGATTAGTAGCGGGTATACATATCAAGAATTTTTACTAACACCAACTCAATTTGGAATACCCAATTCAAGATTAAGGTATTATTTATTGGCAAAAAAAAAACCTTTGGAGTTTTGTTTTTCAACTAAAAGTGAAGTGATGGAAAAATTACCTGTTTTTTTTAAAAGTGATGGTGTTGAGAATGAAATCATTAATTTACAAACAAATTTAGAAACTGATTTTGTTCAATGTTATCCATTAAAGGAAATTTTAGATGAGAGTGAAAAAGATATGGTGCCTGATAAAATTTTAAATAAATATGGAACAATATTTGATGTTGTTACAAGTGAGAGTTATAAATCTTGTTGTTTTACTAAAGGTTATGGACATTTTGTTGAGGGAACCGGTTCCGTTTTGTCATCGAAAACCTCCAGCCATGTAGAAAAAATTTATGACGATTTGAAAAAAATGAATAAAAATTCTAGCGAAGCATTAAATTTATTAAAATCTTTAAATCTCAGGTATTTTACACCGAAAGAAATATCAAAACTCATGTGTTTTCCAGACAGTTTAATTTTTCCTAATTATTTTACTAAAAAACAAAAATACAGGTTGTTGGGTAACAGTGTAAATGTTCATGTTGTCTCGATTTTAATTAAACTTTTAGTCTCATAGTTTTAGTTATAGTTTTTTAGTTTTTCAAGGAAAAAAAAAAAAAAATAAAATAAAATAAAATAAAGGATGGATATTTAAAATTTTCCTTTTTTGATAATAATAAAAATTTTGTTTATTTTTTTCGAAATTCATTATTATTATTGCTTTGAAGTTATTTAAATAAAACAATTTTTTTTTTTTTTTTTTTAAATAATAAAAATTTACAAATGCTTAAAATGAAATTAAATTATCAATCTATTTCTTATTAATTAATATAATTACAATTACAAAGATTTAATTATTATTATTATTATTATTATTATTATTAATTTTTACAATTTTTTTTTTTTTTTGTACTTACAATTATAAAAGTATAAAAAATATTATTATTATATCACTTATATTTTTGTTATAAAATTACTTCCCTGATAAGTTTACATAACATTTTAAATGATTTTAACAATTTTTTTTTTTTTTTTTTTTTTAACTAATCTTCGAATAATCAACATAGTTTGTCCAATTATTTCATCGATAATACATTTGCAAAAAAAAAATTTAACAAATATTTAATCACAATGAATAGTTTTTAAATAGATTGACATTATTTTTATATTATTATTATTATTATTTTTAAAAAAAAAAAGCATTTGTATTGCTTTTTCATTATTATCATTATCAAAGGTTCTCCTACTTTTTTTTAAATTTTTTTATTTTAATAAAATAAAAAAAACAAGCCCACTTTTTAAAAAAAAAAAAAAAAAAAACCAATCCTATTATTTTATGAATACTTTACACCATTTTTAATTTTTTTTTTTTTTTTTTCAGTTAAAGTTTGTGAAAAACAAAAAAAATTTAAACATTTTTTAATTATTTTTTTCGGTGAATTTTATTATAAATAATAATTACTTTAGAGAAATGTTTGTTAAATTCCATTGAAACTCGTTTAGAGTTAAAAACTGTAAAAACAAACTTAAATTTAAAAAAAAAAAATGTTATTTAAATACTTCACATAAATTAATGAGTACATAAATATTTATATTTTTATTTATATATATATATATATATATATATATATATATATATATATATATATTGGCTATTTTGAAAATTTTTTTTAAATATTTAATTCAATAATAAATATTGTTCTTGTCATTTCGTCCACTGTTTGGTGTTTGTTTGGTGTAAAGGAAAATTTTGTTCTATACTATGATTAAACATGTGTTGTTCGACATCAGGGATACTTAATATTTGATGACAATTTATGCAAGCATCAAATATTTTAGTTTTGGGAAAATTCGGACTAAGTGAAAAAACAATGTACAATTCCTGTTGTTTGTTTATATCGGGAAGGAGAACTAATAATTCCGGAAAAATTTCTTGCAAATTTTTATCACCCAATATTTTCACGCAATGCTCGTAATATTCTTTCGCCGATAATAAACTTTGTCTGAACAATATTGATTTTTTACGAAAATTATCTAATATTTCTTCGTTCGATATTATCTTATTGACTTTCGAAATCAATTTCGAATTTCTCTTTTCGAAATCAATCGGTGGAGTATATTCGAATTCCGTTGGTATGGCAAAACTTTGACCGCAACTATTAGTAAATGTTAAACCGTTTGACGTGGAAAATTCTGCGGTAAATCCTGGAGGAGGTTTTTTGATTATATCGTTGTTGTTGTTGTTGTTGTTAAAACATCCGTTAAAATTATCAAAACCCGGTGGAGCGTTCGATTTTAAATTTTCAACGGTCACATTTAAATTAACGTTGCTTTTTGATGGACCGACATAATCAAAATTATTTAAAACGGAAAAATTTAGGTTTGAAGGTGATGAAGACGCAACGATATCATCATCACTAGGTAGTAAATCAATTTCCTTTGATTTTTTTTTTTCAACATTTTTTTTCCTCGTATCACAATTTTTAAATTCTCCAAACCAATCTTCAACTTTTGGTAACGGTTTCCCAAGTGCAGGCTCATCGGAACTTGTTACAAGTGGTAAGGCACTATTATTATTATTTTGTAAATTTTTTTTTTTTTCATTTACATCCGTTTTTATTTCAATTTCTTTAGAACTTTTTTTTTTAGCCGTGTCTGACTTTTCTTCAACATTATTCGTTTTAGATTTTTTTTTTTTAGATTTCGTTTTTAGCGAATTAAACATAATTGGTATTTCCGATGTTTCAGACCTCACGTTATCCACGGATATGGTCAGAGTACTTGATTTTTTTTCTTTCGGTTCTTGAACTTTGTTGTTGTTGTTGTTTCGATAAGTTTTTATATTTACAAAATCAGGTTTAGATGCATCTAGATCTCTTAAATTAAGATTAGTACTGAATTTAGAATTAAGACTAGGAAAATCTTCGGTGCTATTTAATTTATGAGTTTTAGGAGGTCCTTTTGATGAAGGATTAGATTTTGGCGTCGGTTCTAATTTTTTATTGCTAATTGTTGCCCATTTGGCAGAAGTTCCGCTTGATTGTTGAGATTTATCCGTGCTAGAAGAAGGAATATCATCCTACAAAAATAAATATTTTTTTTTTTTTATTAATTCGATACAAATGACGAAACTCATACGTAAAATTAAAATCTACGAGTTATTTCATTACGTGTCTAATTTTAATTTTTTGTTCTCCGCTTGATTTGTGATTTACGTGAATTGAAACGTTTCTAGTAGTACCACTTCCGCTTTTGCTCGTACTTCCCCTTTCCTGATTAATGTTTAACTTTACCTTTGAGAGAGAGAGAAAAAAAAAAAAAAAAATTTAATATGATTCTTAAGTAGATTTGATGTATAGCTATGTACAAGCTTACTGATGTTCCTGGACCGCTACTTTCACATCCTACTCCTAATACGGGAAAATTTTCATCTGTAAGCGCTAAAGGAGCATTTCTTCTACCGAAAGCATGAATTGTAAGATTACTATTTCTACCACGAGTTTGCGGTATAGAAGTAACTACGGAACTTGTGCCAGATGGAAGAGATGGGAATTGGCTTGAATCGAAATTTGGCAACGCAGTACGCGATTGACTTCCAATAACACCTCCGACAGCTACTTCTAAAGGACTAAAATTATTGTTTACAAATTAAATTTGTAATTTTTTAAGTAAAGGGTTAACTTATTAAATCATTGTAAATACTCAAATTAACAAAAGTTTATTATAAATAATTGTCTAGGTGATGTTATTTTTTTTGATTTAAAAAAAAAAAAAAAATCTCTTTATTTGATAATTACCCATTATCGCTAATGCCACTTCTATCTCTTTTGGACGATTCTTGATGTCTATTTCTAGGTTTCAGAGTAAATTCCAATTCTAAAGTTCTTGCCTGTTTAGCGGCAGCTTTTCCTAAAATTCGCCCATGAGCAGATGCTCTATGAGCTTTTAAATCAATATCAGTACGAAATACCGGTGTGAATTTTTCATCAATGCAAGAACCTTCTTCGCATAAATAATGTTCAGTACGAAAATGATCCAGCAAGTAGTCATACGAACTAAACGAGAAAAAAAAAATTCATTTACAAAAACTAGAAATTTTAATATTTAGTTTGAAATTAAGTCATTCATAACACAAAAATTAAATTTGATATATCTTATGTAAGAGTGAATAATATTTTAATTGTAATTTACTTTAAACCCAAAGAGAATTTGAAAGCCAAAATAATACCTGTAGTATAAATCGAAACCATCGGCATCACAAAAATGACAATATAAATGATCTCTTCTTAAGTGCCTATATAAGCAATCATTATCCATGTAACGAACATCGCAAAATTGACATAATGGATGACCACGATGACTTCTATCATCTGCATCTCCTTTTTTTTTATGCAAATCTAAATTTTTAGAAGTGTAACATTGTCTTTCAGATGTAAATATCTAAGTTTAAAAGAAAAAAAAGTTTTAATTACTCAAACTCACCATTATTTACTGTTTGTCATTTAGTTAATACTTCTAATTTAAGTAATTACCAATTAGTTTAAGTTTTAAATAAAGTATTTGTAACTTCATATCTTTTAATAACATTAATTAATATTTAAAATTTAAAAATAAGGTTTAAAATCATAATTACAATAATTTTAAGTTAATTTAAAATAAATTTACTTACTTTTAGATGTTCCACACATAAATCACAATAATAAAGATCATGTTGCTTTCTCATGTGATCATATAAATTTTTAAATGTCTTAAAAGATGGATTGTTAGGACAAACACTACAACTGTGTTCCAAAAGAGAATAAAATGCATCTTGGACTTTTTTATTTTGAAAACAAATTTTAAATTTTTTATCTTCTAATGTTGAGCAATTTTGAATTTCATTAAATGGTTTTACATTGCTTGTAAATACAACCTATAAATCACATAAGAATATCATAATTATTTTTGTCTTAGATGATCATGTTTAAAATAATACAATTCGTTAAATTTAAAAAAGTAAAAGATCACTCTGTGCTCAGAGATTTTATAGTTTCATAAATTTTAATAAAATTTATGAATCTATGAGGTTAAAGTAAGTCGTTCGTTATATCCTTATTGTTTCTCTAATATTACTTACATAAATTAGAACTTTGAAAAAGAAATTGTTTTAACCTACCCTTGGTAAATCTTGCCTGCAAATAGGACATTCATTTTGACAACATAATACTCTCATTCGAGTAGAACATTCGTAGCAAACCATATGGTCACAGCAACCTATTGAAAAAATTTCCACATTTTTAAAGCACACTACACAAATATTTTCTAAACCTTCAGGAGCATTTGTAATCATATTTAACTTTGAAGTTACTAATTCGAAAAGACGACAAATAAAACGAACGTGAAGTATCAATATTTAATAGACAATCTAAAAACACAAATAAAAATATTTATTCGTACTAAAAATTTTAAACCAAAAAATATTTTTTTTTAAACACTAACTACTTCGAAAATTTACACTTTATTTAATTAATGACGAAAAACTACCGTGAGTTAAAAAACTGTCAAATAAAAAAAAAAACGATAAATTTCGTTAAAATATTATCTGTATGATTGTATTATATGATGGTAAAATTCAAATTGAATTTTCGTTTCTAAAATAGTACCCTGATAGTTAAAATAACGGAAGTAGTCATGCCAAAAATAGAAACGTAGAAAAAATTTTTTATTTAATAATTTTAAATTAATAATACTATTAAAAGTTATAATAAACATTATAAAAATAATTATAATAAAAGTTATAATATTTGCATACTGAAAATTTTTATTTTATTTTATTAGTATTTAGTTTCCATTTAGTAGTAATACAAAGATGGATGCTGGTGGGGCGTATGGAGGAGGCAAAGCTGGTGCTCCGTTTGATCCCATCGGTTTTGTCCAAAGACCACAAGTAATTTTAAAAGCTACTTGCTTAGTAAGTTACCCTTAATTTAATGTTTTTATTTTTTGCTTTTACACTAAATGTATTCTTTCTATATCGGCAATAAAAGTATAATTTTTTCCGCCATTTTGAAAGGTTTGATTTAATAGATATTGATTTTTTTTTAATTTTTAAAATTATAATTTAATATTTAAAATGATAGAAATTAAATA
>NW_002987883.1:76010-81416 GCF_000006295.1 Pediculus humanus corporis | reverse complement strand
ATGTTGTACTGAATTTTCTTAAAGAGTCATATATATAAAATTCAAACGGTCCATTTTTCAATTTAAATTTTTTTCTAGCTATTTGCAATAATTGTTTTTGGATGCATATCTTCTCAAGGCTATAAATATAATGATGGTAAAGAAGAATGCCTTTATGGCAACGATGCTAATGCTTGCAATTATGGTGTTGGGATTAGTGTCATTGCATTTCTTGCATCCATTGGATTTCTTGCTGGGGAATATCTTTTTGAGCAAATGTCATCAGTTAAAACAAGAAAGCATTATGTCCTCGCTGATCTGGGATTCTCAGGATTTTGGGCATTTTTATACTTTGTTGGCTTTTGCTACTTAACTAATCGCTGGAGTAATTCTGAAACCCCAGAGGGTGGATATGGTGTTAATAATCTTCAAGCTGCCATAACATTTTCATTTTTTTCTATATTTACTTGGGTAATTGGTTACCTTTTTAACGTAACTTTAAATTTTTTATCAGTTTTTATTTTTTTTTATATTTTTTAAACAGGCTGGTAGTGCATGGTTAGCATACCAAAGATTTCGACAAGGCACTGATAGTGCTTTTGCTCCACGGTATGATGCTGATCCTAGCACTTTACCTGGAGGCAATTCTTACTCAGGTGTACCAATGGGAGCCGAAGGAGATGGAGGTTACCAGGAACCTCCTTTTTCAGGTGGACAGAAGATGCAAGGAAATTTTCAAGCCCCAACTTATTAGGCTAATTCGTTAAAAATGGTAACTATGTAAACCGTTGTCATTATTTTTTTTTTTTTTAAATTTTTATTTTCAGTGAAAATTTTTTTTAAAATTTAGCTTAACTTATGCCAGGCATTAATAACATCATTAATTTTTTAAAGTTAAACTTATATTTTGTCACCGAGTATTATACTTGGAGCTTTTTTTAAATTTTTTGTTGTGAATTAATCTCTTACTTTAAATTATGCGTTTATTTAAAACTAAATTTTTATTTAATTTTTAATTCGTTTAAAAAAAAAAAAAATTAATGTTTTAGAGTAGTATTTAAAAAAAATAGATTTTAAGTGTATTTGTTATTTAATGCAATACTGTACTCTGTAGAAAAAAATCACAATAATTACGATTTAAGTACAATAACGATAAAGATGTGAAAATATTAAAAATATGAGGTTGCACCATTTTAGTAAAAAATGGAAGCCAAAATATTAATAATTAAAGGTAGCACACTTATTAATTTAATGTTGCTTCAATTTTGCTAAAATCTAATGTAATTTATAAAATTGTTTTCATAATAGTCGGGCTCTTGATAGTGTTAAAATTATTTTAATTTAAAAAAATAGTATTTTATTCATTAGAAGCAGCTTAGTTTTTTTGATGGTTTTTTTTTTTTTTTTTAAGGCAATATAATCAATTTTGTTTTTAATTATAAATATCAACGTACACGACGTTTTGATTTTTATTTTATTTATAATTAAGTTTTCATTCCACAAAAAGAAAAAAAAAAAAAACATACTTGTCGATGGTTATTCTCTAATACATAATATTGTGTAAAATTGCTTGACTCTCTGCTGTTAGGGTTTTAATTTCAATTATACACATGCCCAAAAGACATAATTGTTAAATTATTATGTAAAATGTTTTCTTATATGTTATTATTATTATTATTATTATTATTATCATTATATAAAAATATTAAAAATTGTAACATAGTAAATATATATAGAGGCATATGTTTGTTAGCTTACACACCTTAGATTGATTAATTAATATATGTTTTTAAAATAATGCATGTGAATAAAATAAAATAATAATATTATTCTTAATAATCTAGTCGTTAAACATATAAGACTAATAATAATAATAATAATAATAATATAAATTGTTGATTTAATTGGGTATAAAAAAAAAACAATAAATAATTATTATTTAAATTGATTTTATTGATTTAAATTTTATTAACTTAAAACCGGGGCTCTTTATATGTGTGTAAAATATATGCATGTCAAAAAATTTAAATTAATTACTATCATTGAGTTAAATATTAAATATTTATTCTGTTTTGTTTTTTTTTTTTTTTGAAGTTTTTATCTTCAAATATTTTTGTTGTTATTTTTTTTTTTACTCCTTCGAGTAAATATTTTGTGTATGCAATGCAATTAAAAGAAAAGAATACATTGTTTTTTTTGTTTGTTTGTTTGTTTTAAAAACAAACTTTTTTATTTAAATTGATTATTGATCGATAGTCATTATTTATTTTTTAAAAAAAATTATTTTTTTCGATTAATTTTAGTAAAAATAATAAAATATAAAATTTTTTAGTTTTTCATCTAGTTGTTGCTTATGCTTTTTGTACTTAGATGAAATGAATAAAATTGTTTCTTTAAAGCTGTTAATGTATTGTGCAAAATGACAATTTATTAAATAATTAGTATAATATTAAAAAAAAAAAAAAAAAAAAAAGATAATTGCTTATGTATTATCAACTAACTTTTTGATTTTTGATTAAATGAATGGTTATTACATGCTCAAGTGAATAAGTATTTTTAAATCTGCTAAAAACAACTGTACAAAGAAAAATGTATTAATAAAAGGAAATAAAACATAATTAATTATTATTATTATTATTATTATTATTACTTTAAAAACGAATTTTGTGATTTGATAATAAGTTAAAAATTTTAATTATTTTAATAATAATGTTATCATTTTTAAAATTAAAAAAAAAAAAAAAAAAATTTTTTTTGTTATCGTGTAATGTAGCAAAATATAAGTTTTTAATGAGTTTATTATTTTAAACTCACATATCAGTGAAAAAAAAAAATAATAATTTTTTTTTTTTTTATTTTGTTTGTCTTTGTTTAAAAGAAAGTGTCACCGTGTTAAATAATTATAAGTAAAATTACTTAAATGTATTAATTGATGGGTATGTTTTAAAAATTTCATTGTCAAACTCAAAAATTAAATTAGTTAGTTGTTTATTTAATAACTGTGTACAATATACAAAAAAAAATAAAGTATTAATATATTTGTATAGAAAGAAAAAAAAAATTTTTTTTTGATTGTACTTTTGCTATCCTAAAATGTTGTAATCATAAAAATTAATATATATTTATGAAAAAATTGTGTTGAAAATATTTAAAACAAATGTTTATGTTTATGAAAATTTGCTTATTATTTAAAAATTAAACTTTTACTTATTCATGTATAAGAAATTTATGTTTTAATGAGACACACTCAAATTGTATTTAAAAAAAGAATAAGGAATTATTATTATTAACTGAAATTAAAAAGTGGTAATGAAAAAATATTTTATTAAAAGTTATTAATTTTTTATCAAGAATACAAAAATATACTAAAAATATACTAAAAATTTACTAAAACTATAATGAAAATTATATTTTAAAAAATATATTAAAAAAATATTATGTTGAATTATATTTTTGTATTAAAATTAAAATTTTTTTTAAAGTGTTAAAATAACACCGCCATTTTTATTTTTACCGCCAAGAAAAATTTCGTGGCAGTAGTAAAGTGCAGGGAAATTTTTTATTCTTATTTATTTTATCTCAAAGCAGTTGTTTATCAGTTAGTACATTGATGTAGTTTAAAAAAATTGTTTTTTTTTTTTTTTTATTTTAAAAAAAAAATTAAATAATATTTAATATGTCTGTTTCAGATCCTTTAATTAAAGAATTAAAAGGTAAGTTAATTTTTTTTTTAAATATTTCCTTATTATAGAGTTAAATTCTTTTTTTTTTTTTTCTAAAATAAAAAGTACATTACTCTTAAACATTAATTTTTAATAAATAATTTGTTTTTTATTTTTATTTAAATAAAAAAAAAAATAATTATTAATATTTAAATTATTATTATTATTATTTAAATAAAAATAAAATAATTTGGTTTTTAGGTTTAGCTTTTAAAACAACATTAGAATTTGAAAGCAATGGTTGTATAACTGATGCTTCAGTAAACCTCTTACCTTTATGTAATGCCTTAGAAAATATATTGCAAAAAGGATTTATTGGTCATTGCTGGGATTGGTTAGAAGAACTAAACAATGATATGGAAACAGGAGTGATAACAAGATCTTTCAGTTTTATTAGAGCTGTAGAAATAGCTAAAACATGTTATAAAGTTAAAACTCCAACTGGTAGATTGAGGTTATTAATTAGATGTTGTCTAGTTAATAAATGTCTTCATATACCTGTAGAAATAGCAGTATGTATCAATCAAGAATTTATAAAATGACACAACTAAAGAATTAATTTCTTTAAATATTAAAATTTTTTTTTTGTACTTGACAAAAATATTTTCAGTAATTTACTTAATTTGGTTTATTGGCAAAACAAAGATTTTAAACAGTTGTGAATTATTTTATATAATAATAATTATTGAACAAATTAAAAAATATGTTTTTTGTAGCAAGTCGACACATTATAATCTTAGTAGTTTTTTTTATTTGCATTATAGGTAAGGCTTTACACCAATCATAGAGGGCAATGGTATGATAGTAATTGTTCAATTCTCGGTGATGAAATTTTGGGTGAAATTTTTCTCTCAGTTGTGCTTCAATTAACAACGCTAATTTTTAAATTAGATTTAAGCAATGCAAGATTTTTGGATAATACATTCGAACTTCCTAAATACTTAGATATTGAATTTGTACCATGTAATACATTAGGAATCACTGTAGTTTTTATCGAAGACAAAGCTTTAGTCGTAGGGGTTGATGAAAAAAGCGTTGCTGCAGAAGACGTTAGTTGTAATAATTAACTTATATAAAAATGTTTATATATTATATCAGTAATTTTATATTTGAAATTAATATTATAGAATCAAGTTGAAGTAGGAGATGTTTTAGATGAATTGAATGGTCAAGTTTTACGATCGGAAATGAGAGGAAAGTTAAATAATATAATGAATAAATGTAAAGCAAAGCCAATTTCTGTTAAACTTATTAAATCAATTAATAAAGAAACTGAAAGCATTTTTCTTCCAATAAAGCCATTATTAAGAAAAGCCAATATAGATATATGTAACCTTAAAGAAAAAATTATATGCAATAAAAAAGATAAAGAAATTGAAATACCTAAAATAATTAGGTAAATAAATTTTATTGGTTTTTAGTTGTTGCTTAGTGGTGTAAATAATAAATTTAAAACTTTTAAATTTTATTTTAGGAGTGGACCTATAGTGAACTATGTTGGCCATATAGTCATAGGTTCGGAAGGTGATGTTAAGCAAATTGAATATGCAGTGTCATGTATTCTCACGAATAAAAATTCATTGGAGATAAAAAAAGTTTATTTGGAGTGTCAAGAATTAGGACTAAAAGTAATATCTTCCACTTCTGGAAAAATTTTATTACAGAATTCATTTATGGAAATTTCATCTTGTGGTCAAACTCGAAA
>NW_002987883.1:71129-75990 GCF_000006295.1 Pediculus humanus corporis | reverse complement strand
TTTTATTTTTAATTTTTTATGAAATAAATTTTTTTAAAGTCAAACTTTTCATTTAGGGATAATATTTGCAATTTGGCAAAAAAATTTACCTGTTATGTTTTTGAAACTGAAAACGACAATGATATTCAAACCATACTGCAAAGTATTGGACAGGGTTTTCAAAGAACTCATTTTGCTGTTTGAACTTAATACATTTTCAATTAATTTGATGTCAGGTAAGTTTGAGTTATTAAAATTTGCAGTCTTTATTAATTAAAATTATCTTTAATTATTTTATTGTTATATCGAATCAACAGAGATTGGTAAAAGTTTCAAAAATATCTAATTCTGTCATGTAATAATAGCTTTGGTTGAACTAAATTCATTGCAAACATAAAAATGTTCTTAAACATTTTATCTTTCTATTTGATATCATGCATTTAATTAATATTTTAAAAATGTTTTGCACTTTAACCTAATCATGAAAGGACTTTATTTTTAAAATTTTTTATTGTAGAGTTAAATTATTTAATGGTAATAAAAAAAAGTGCTTTATTATGCATTTCAAATTCAAAATAAAATAAGACATATTGCGTTTTGAATACACTATAAAATTTTTTTTTTTTTTGCAGTTGGCAATAGTTATTTTGAATTTAACTTTTTTATTGAGGTTATGTTTTATAAACAGTAAAAGATGGGAAGGAAAATTCCAGGGAAAAAGCACAGGACTATAAAATATCCTGAAAAGCAAAAGGAAGCCAGACTAGAAAGGTATGATTACTTTTAAATTACACTTTTAAATATTATTATTATAAAAAAATAAAAAAAATTAATGTTCACATTTTTTTAAAGGCTTAAGGGTAAAGTTAATAATCCACCAAAAAATGTAGATGAGCAAGAAATACCGAAAAGTTTAATAAATTTAATGAAATTGAAAAATAAAAGTAAAATTAAAACAAAAATAACGCGAAAAAAAAGAAAAAAAAAGGATGAATTACTGAGTGTGTCAAAATTTTTGGACAAATATCCGAATGGCAAAATTGATGGATACATTCCTAACCTTGTTCAAAAACCAAGTGAAACACCCAAAAGCTTCTTAAATAGAATGAATGAAATGGCAACGGTAATTAGATTATATTTATTCTACTTTAGTATGCAAACAATTTTATTCTAATTTATGACATTCATTATTTTACATTTATTTAATTTTAGAACATGATTGCAGAAGTTGAATTAGAAAAAAAATTTAGAGTTAAAATAAAGAAGGATGAAGAAACTGGTAAGGTGCTTGATATAGTGAAAGTAAAATCTAAAAAACGTAGTAAGAAAAAAACATTATCAGAAAAGAGAAAAGAAAAGAAAATTGAGAAAGAAAAAGAATCGAATAATTATAAAGATTTTAATCACCTCAAAGATGAATTGAAGTTTGGCGAAGTTGTACACAGGCCTCCAGATTTTAGTTCTCTTAAAAAATCCAAAGACAAAACACAGAATAAAACTAATTATAGCTCATTATTATTGCAAAATATTGCTGGGGAAGGCAAAAAGTTAGATACAGTAAATAAAAACCATCAAAAAACAATTTTTGATAAGGCTAAAGCAGAAAAGGAAAGACAGTTTATAGTAAATGCCTATAGAATTGCAAAAGCAGCAAAAGCTCAAGGTAAAAAAAAGTGATTGTTTGTTTTTATTCAAAAAAAATGTAAAAAAGAGTTTTAATACTAATAAATAATAATAAAGTTTTTAATATTTTGTAAAATAATTTATTGGACTGAAACATATTCCAAATCTGTTCTTCTAGAAAATAATGACAAAACTTCTGTATTTTGTAATGTATGTATTCCTACATCTGCTATTATTTCACTTGCTGCATATTCTTCTTCTTTTTCTGTAATTGCTTGAATGAGAGATAATGCCAATCCTATTGGCATTGTTAACAAAATACATGAATCCTTTAATCTAAAAACAAATAACAATTTTAAAATTTAAACGTTTTTAAAGAAAAATTATCAAAATAAATTTTTGATTTAAAATAACTTACAATTTAAAATTTGCTTCCGGTTTTTGAGAATACTGACCAAATAAAGGAAATAAATTTTTTGTTATATCATAATGAAATTGTAATGCTCCACCTTCATTAAAAACACATATCGATACAATTTCTTCATATAAATATTGGTCAATTTTTTGTGCCAACATTTGCCAACATTTGTTGAACAAAGAAGCAGCCAAAAATTCTTGCATTTGGTGAAGTTTAGAAATTAAAACTTCAAACATTGGACAAGCAGTAGGAGTTATTGTCGGTTTCACATAATTTTTCATCGATTCCATTGCATGCCATCTATAAAAAAACGTTTTTTTTTTTTTTTTTTTTTTTTTTTTTTTTTTTTTACAAATTTGCCAGTTACATTTTTTAAATTATGTATTGCACAAAAAAAATTCTTACTTATCCTTTCTGTAAGGCATACTTTTAGCCTTTATATCCATAAAGACATGATCAACCAAATCAACTAACAAATCATTTTTCATTTTAGTCAAAACAGTTAAACATTCATCAAAAACCGAACCTGTAGACTCAATTTTGCCATCTAATTTACTTTTGAAAAATTGAAGATGTAAAAAATGCTTTAAAAAAAAGTTCTCATATTAATAAAACAAATAATTTTAACTTCAAAATTAAGTTTTTTTTAAAAATGTTTACTTACAGTTGTACTACCCCATTCTTCCAAAATATCTCTTACATAATTAACAGTATTTAAAATAAATGGAAATTTTGATGTTAACAAATCTGAACTTTCTTCATTTAGCTTTTGGAGTAAACGAACTCTAAAATCATCGATTAAATCTAATTGTAACTGTAAAAATTGTAGCTTGTGTCCTGGTTGAGGTAGAATTTCATATCTTTCAGTCAGAGTTGATAATAAATTTATAAAACTGTGACCGCATTCTGTAATTCTATTTTCATCAATATCCCCTGATACAAGAGTGTTAAATGCAGATGGGGATGTTAAAAAAATGTCCATTTTTTCCAATGTCACTAATAATTAAATTTAAAAGTTTTTTTTTACTTAATTATAATAATTCTTTTTTTCACTTTTTAAAATAACAATTATTTCATTATTATACTTACATCGTTTTTCCATGTTGATCCACTTAAGAAAAATTTGAGCCTGAGTAATTATTTCTATAACTCCAGGCTCAGAAGTAGGATAACCATAGCCATTTCTTACTTCTTTATCAAATCCTAATGCTTCATCCATGCAGTGAGCAAACAAAGAATCATTATAACTTAATTGTGGAAGCTCGAAATGAAGTTTTTCAACAGCTATATGCACCAAACCTCTAATAAATTCAATCTGAAATATGATTTGCAATAAAATTATAATAAAAAAACTTTTTATTATATCTAACTGGTAATAAGTATAACATTTTACCCTAGCTGAAGTTTTTTTAATGTTAAGTTTATTATAAACCGGTTGTACATTTTGTTCAACAAAATCTTGGTGATCCCTAATCCATGTCAAGATTTGTGTAAAATACCACTCGGGTTTATCAGCTCTGTTAGTTTGCTTAGAACCCATAAAGTGATATGAAAACCTTTTTTTCAAAGGTTTTATTAATTGTGTCATTGGTAGACTCAAAGGCTCAAACTCTGTTGGAAAAATTAAAGGTTGTTTTTCTTTAGGCCTGCAAAATGGTTAAGGTAATATTCTTTCTAAAATTGAATTTAATTCTTTTGAAAATTTAAAACGTGCAAAGGATACAATTGTATTTGAATTAAATATTCTGTCAATGTTTGAAAACGATTAAGCGTTTCTGTAGTATGAGTGCTTCTAAGTATATTTCCAATAAAAGGCCATTTAAGAGTTTTAAGTATTTCTTCATAATCAGCATTAAAATGATCTTTTAAAATGTTATGCCAGTAATGAACAGTTTCATTAACATATAATAACAAATGAGTGCATTTTGAATTAACTAATGATTCACATATGTCATTCAACGCTATGTAATTGGTTATTTGTTTTTTTTCATTCTTTTCATTAATTCCTGATTCGAGTGAACTTGATAGTTCTTCAACCTTTTTAATTACTTCTAAATAAGCACTGGCTTTTTCCAGAGCAGTAATTTTGTCAATATAATCTGCTGCCTTACTTTTAACTTTACATACTTTTTTTTCATATGTATCAACAGATTTACATAAATCATTGTGTCTCTCAGACAATTTATTTATTTTATCTAGTGTATTTTGAACATGTTGCAATGCTGAAGATATTTTCGATGGCACATCATTGTTATCTACAATCAACTAATACATTAAATTCAAATTAATCATTCATTGAATTATATAAATTTTTCATTTGAATATTTTCAGTACTCACTGAATTTTCAATGTTTTTCTTTTCTTCTTCCAAATTTTTTTGCAAATCATCACTTTCGCTTAATTTTAACACATCACTTCCAAACTTTTCATTAATTTTATTAATTACTTTTGATTCCACGTTCTCAATACTCGTAGTCTCATCCATTTTATTTTATCAGTTTATCAAAAATATAAATTTGTTCGTCTTTTCGTATTGAAGTGTCAGTAAAAAAAAAAAAAAAAAAAAAAAATTCAAACGTAACAATTTTGGCGCGTTTTTATTTACTCTTTAAAAGGTTAAATTTTTGTTATTTTAATTAAGTTTTTTAAGTAATTTATAAGTGAATTGAAAATAATAAAAGTAATTTTTTAAAAAATATATATATTTCTATAATTTATTTTACAAATTGTAAAAAAAAATTTTTTATAAATGTTTATTTTTTGAAAAGATTTTAAAAGTATCACACCATATAATTCATTTAAAAACCCATGAAAAATAATAATAACAATTAATTATAGATT
>NW_002987883.1:60582-70947 GCF_000006295.1 Pediculus humanus corporis | reverse complement strand
ACATAACTCATCATACCTTTTTTTCTTTTTTTTACTTATCAAAAGATAAATATTTATTTTTACAATAAAATTATTTATCACATTATTATCCTCATTGTATTTTATTTATTAAATTTAAAAAATTGTATTTTCAGTTTTGAAAAAAAAAAATTTTTATATATGTGTATAACTTTAGATTCGGATTCCAAAAAAAAAAATTTAATTTAATATCACAATTTTTTTTTTTTTTTTCAATCAATTTTTCAAAGTCTGATTGATGTATATAAAAAAAAAAAAAAATTAAAACTTTCCATTGGAAGCTTTATAAATTTTAGGACAATAATTTAGAGCATAGTAAAAAAAAGGAATATCCAAATTGTTTTTTAAAATAAATTTCGATGACATTTTATTCCAATAATGTATTGTATAACTATGATTTGATATTTTTCTTGCGAGATCCGTATTACCTTCTTGGAAAAAAAATTCAGGGTCGTTATATGAAAAAGGTGCAAAATATTCCGTTGGATAAATTGAAAAACCTTGACAATCACTTTCAGGCATTCTGAGTACATCATCCGTCATGCATTTTCTTTTTAAAACTCTTGTAATTACTCCAGGTCCATTGTGTCCCCAAAAATACCCGATAAATGTGCTGAAACAAATTTTATCATGACTTTTATTAGATTTTTTTAAACAATAATTAGTTGGAAAATTAATTGAATAAAAATATTTACCTTGCTAACTCTTCGACGCATTCTTTAGCCGTACTTCGTCCCACTTCATCGTAACTAAATCCTAATATTCCTGAACCTAAAGATGAATTCGATTCTGCTCCTGACGGTTTAAAAGTTTAAAAAAAAAATTTATTACGTAAGGATTTAGAAAAAATTATTTATTTATTGATTACCTGCAAAATTTTTCAGTCCACTTAACGATTTTAAAACTATAACATCTAAATCTAAATAAATTCCACCGAATTTATATAAGGTAGCATAACGAAGAACATCGCTGGAATGTGCCACTGGCCAATAACTATTATTTAAAGCTCCTGAGGTATATATTACATGTAATGGAGTATTTGATAAATACCTGAAATAAAAATAATAACTGATTGTAATAACTAAGTTATCATTTCTATTAATTAATTTGTTAACCTTTTTTTTTTTTTTTTAAATAATATTTAAATATTTAATTTTACTTACTCGGAAAAATTAATATGTCTCACTTTAAAATTTTTATATGAAAGTAATTGATGTATTAATTTGTTGTTAGTATTTTTTAAAGGTGTTAAAACTGGACTAGTAATTAAAAGAAAAACATCTAAAATAAAATTATTATTATTATTATGTTAGTTTATTAAAAATTAATTTTTTTATTTGTTTTCAGATAAAAATTAATGTAAATTTATTCGAATATTAAAAAAAAAAAAAAAAATTAAGAAAGATTTTTTAAGATATTTAAAACGCCCCAGTTTTTTTTTATATGAGTCGTATCATTTTGCATTTTATTATTATTATTATTTCTTATACAAAAAGCTCAAGGTTATTCTAAACAATCAAACAGTAAATAAAAAGTCAAATTAATTTTTTTTAAGGTTTTCATTGCATGATAAAAAAAAAAAAAAAAAAATTTTTTTTTGTTTACCTTTTTCAGGATGAGCTCTTAAAGCAGATTCTACAGAACAAGCTTGTCTCGAATTAATAACAATATCCGTTAAATTTTTCGGGCAAGAAGTTTCATGAAAATAAATCCCTTTTCCCAATACGGGTTCATTTTCATTTAAAGTTATTAATTTGTTTCCGGTTAAATAAAAACAATCGATATTTTTCCGAGTTTTTCCTTTCCAATGAATTATATAACCGCTCCACGGTACGTTAAGAAATATCACAAATAATATAAAAAATAATAATAGTAATATTTTTTTGTGTAATATTCTCCATTTGCATTTGTATATATTAATTAAATTTTTATTTTTCATTTCATTATTTATTGTACCTGAAATTTAAAATTTTCATTTTAATAATTTTAATTTAATTAAATTAAGACAAGTTTTAGCAAAAAATTTTTAACCTCCTTTTATTTGATTTGCTTTATATTACAAAAATTAAAAATTTTAAAGGATTTGTTGACACAAAAACTAATTTTTAAATTAAATTTAAGAATGTCTGACTAATAATTATGGTTGTTTTCTTATACAATCATGTGAGTAAGAAATTTTATGTCTTTTATATCAACAAAGGTAAAAAAATAATAATTTGAATTTTTTTTTTTGTATTCATAAGAGTGATCCATGTGTAATTTATTTTTTTTTATAAAAATTTAAATTAAATGTTAATTTTTTTGCATTAAAAATATTTTAGAGTGTCTTTATGTACAATTTTTTTTAGTTTTTACACAAAAAACAAATTTTTTTTTGTATGTTTAAATGAATGTTCATTTTTAGTGTAATTATCCTAAGGGACATAACAAAATAATAACGAATATTGATTTTTTTTTTACTTTTGAAATTGATTTTGCGCATGAACGTTTAGCTCATATTAAAATCCTAAAGGTAGTTAGCATAAAGTTGTTTTTTCGATAAGATAATTAATGTATTTTTTTAAAAGTAATATTAGGTAAAAATAATAATTTCAATAGCAATTTTAAAGATTTTTAATTGTCTTATATCCTATCCAATTAAGTTATAACAACGTATGAGTAAAATTTCAAATTTTCTTTTCTTTTTTTTCTGACTTTAATTATTTTGTAGTTCATTTTCATGTAAACGTTAAATTGTTTTTTTTTTTAATTTTAACGTTTACTTTATTAATTTGAAATATTTTTGTATTTATAATGTAAATTAGTAACAATTAAGCAGTACGCCGTTATAAAACTTAAATGTCAAAAATAAAAACTTATTAAATTAAAAAATGATAATACTTACGAAATTTTTAAATTAAATTGAATTAAATTTTTTCATTTGTAAAACTTTTAAAAATATTTTCTATTTAAACTCGTAATTTTTAATTTCTTATCTTGGACATTTCACCGAGTAAATTATAAAAAGTAACAGGAACATTTTTAGAATGACAATGTTCTATGTACGTCTTTATGGTGCTGCTTTTATTCTTTCCGTGAAAATAGAGGGAAAATTTAATCTGCTGCCACTTCTTCATTAAACTTACTGTTTGGTTATTTAAGAATGGAAGGTTTTTTAAAAACCGGTAAATTAGGGAATAATTCTAATATTTCCTCTATTTCTAAAACAGATTCATTAAAAGGAAAAGAAGAAAATTATTCAAATATACCATGGGTTGAAAAATAGTAAGTATAAATTTATTTTTGTGAATGCTTGTCTAGTTATTAAATTTATATTAATTTTTACAAATTATTTTAGTCGTCCCAAAACTGTAGATGACATTGTTGAACAGGTGGAAGTTGTGTCCGTTTTACGTCAAACTCTTAAAGGAGCAGATTTGCCCAATTTACTTTTCTATGGACCTCCTGGGACTGGTAAGACATCTACTATTCTTGCTGCAGCACGACAGTTATTTGGAGATATGTTTAAAGAAAGAATATTAGAATTAAATGCTTCTGATGATAGAGGAATTCAAGTGATAAGAGACAAAGTCAAAACTTTTGCTCAATTATCTGCTAGTTCTACTCGTCCCGAGTTAGTATTTCAGATAATTTTATATACTTTTTTTTTATTTTTCTAATAATTTAATTTTTTTTTCAGCGGTCAACCATGTCCTCCCTTTAAAATAGTTTTATTGGATGAAGCTGATTCTATGACTTCAGCTGCTCAGGCAGCCTTAAGGAGAACAATGGAACTGTACACTAAAACTACCAGATTTTGCCTTGTGTGTAACTATGTCAGTAGAATTATTCCTCCAATTACATCAAGGTGTTCGAAATTCAGGTTCAAACCCTTAGGTATTTTGTTAGTTTACAAATGTTTTTTAAATTTATATCAATCTTATTACTATACAGTTCAATTAAAAATGTTCTAATTGGAAATTATTATTTACAGGAGAAAATAAAATTTTTGAAAGGCTCAGTAAAATTTCCAAAGCTGAAAAAGTCAACATAAATGATGATACTCTAATGACTTTGGTTAAGTGCACTGGTGGCGATTTAAGAAGAGCTATAACTTCTTTGCAATCTTGTGCTAGAATCAAAGAAGAAGGGGAACTCATTACAATTGAAGATGTCAATGAAGTTGCAGGGGTAAGTACTATTAAAATATTTTTGTGTTAAAGAATTAATTAAATCCTTACATAAATATTTTTTTAAAATCATTATAATTAAGAATCTTTTACTGTATCAGAACTAGAAAATCATACATTGTTGTTTTTGTCCTTAGGTGATACCTGACTCAGTAATTACAGAATTAATAAATACTTGTAACAAAAACAATTATACAACTATAGAAGATTTTGTAAATGAAGTTACATATCAAGCTTATTCTGTTGCACAGCTAATGGAACAACTTACAGAATATATCATTCAAGACTTCAAGTTGTCGGATAAAGCTAAGGCTACAATTTTTGATAAATTATCGGTAAGTAATTTATGTAAATTAAAAATAAATTTATTTATCAATTACTATGTATAATACTTTTTTTTTTGCAGTTATGTAGTAGTAGATTAATAGATGGAGCAAGTGAATATCTTCTTTTGATAGATCTTTGTTGCACCATTGCAAAAGCGTTACAGTTATCATAGAAATAAATATATTTTTTAAAAAAAGTTTGAAAATTTTTGCTATTCCTCAAAGCCTAGGTTGATATTACCTTTCTTAAGGAAATAAAAGTATCTAGAAAATACCAATTACTTGTGTAATATTATTTATTTTTCAAAAAATTATATAGTTACATTCATTAAAAATTTGATACAATTATTCCACGAATTGTTACATTTTGTTAATTTATTAAATAAATTGGTAACATATTTAAGAAAAAAATTTGTAATAATTATAAATCATATGCTTTAATACTGGTAGTAATTTTAATTTGAATTTAAATTAAAATTATTTCGATGTTTGTTAATAATTACAATTTTAACATAAGATGAACAAAAATAAAATTAAACAATAATTAGATAAATTTTTTTAAGTTGACAATAATGTGAAAAAAAAAAATCAAAAACTTCAAAGATTAGGAAACTATCAAAAAGTATAATTTATTTTATTTTGAAAAAAGTTTTCTAAATAAAACAAAATTTATTAAACATATATATTTTAAAAAATTTTTAAACGATTGTTATTGAATTTAAAAAATTTTTTTCTAATTCCACTTACTTTCGTGGCTGTAATTTATGTAATTACGTCATCTACTAAAAGTATAAACACAATATGAGAAGTTATTTTCATCATTACATAAATAATTATTAGAAATGGGTTTTTTAACACTTTTGAAAAAAATGAAACAAAAGGAAAAGGAAATGAGAATTCTCATGCTGTATCTTTTTTAATATATTTTATTATTTGTATATTTACACATATTTATAATTGCAGAATAATTTTAATATGTATTTTATAAGATAGTTTCATGTATTGGTTGATTTTTATTTCTTAACCAGTAATTTTTAGGGGATTAGACAATGCAGGAAAAACAACTATATTGAAGAGATTTAATGGTGAAGATATTAATTTAATTTCACCAACTCTTGGCTTTAATATCAAAACTCTTGAGCATCGAGGTTTTAAATTAAATATTTGGGATGTAGGAGGACAGAAATCATTGCGTTCTTACTGGAGAAACTATTTTGAATGCACAGATGGTTTAGTTTGGGTAATTGATAGTGCTGACAAGAGAAGATTAGAAGACTGTAAATCTGAATTACATCATCTATTAAATGAAGAAGTAATTGTTTATTTTAATTTATGTTTAATTAGTATTCGAGGGTTTGCTTTTTAGAAAATATTATAATATTATTTTTTTTCATAATTAGTCATTTAAAACTCTTCATTGCTTTATTTTAATGAAATCAGGTAATAGCTTTTTTAGTATTATTTCATTAATATTTATAAATTTTTTTATTTTTTTACAGAGGTTGGCTGGTGCTACATTATTAATATTCTGCAATAAACAAGATCTGCCTGGTGCTTTATCAAGTGAAAAAATAAAAAACATATTAGAATTAAATGAAATTAAAACACATCATTGGCAAATTTTACATTGTAGTGCCGTCACAGGTGTTAATTTATTGAAAGGAATGGATTGGCTTATCGATGATATTTTTGCTAGAATCTTTACTCTTGATTAATTTGAAATTAATTTTTTCTAAAAACAAATAATGGACTTGTTCTTTTTTTTTTTTTTTTTTTTTTTTTTTATAAATCTTAAAATTATCTTTTTTGCTTCTCAAAAAGTTTTTTGTAATTAATCTGTGATAAAATGACTCGACTAATAATTTATTGTTTTCCTTAATTAATATACTGTATTATTAACAAGAAAATACATAATAAAAATTTGTTTCATTACTTATTTTAATAAAAATGGTTTTTAAAAAAAAAAAATATCATATTAAAAATTAATTAAGAATTTACAATACAAAAACAGTAATTTTTTAAACATTTATAATTATTTTCGTTA
Source organism: Pediculus humanus corporis (assembly GCF_000006295.1). NCBI lineage: Eukaryota > Metazoa > Arthropoda > Insecta > Psocodea > Pediculidae > Pediculus > Pediculus humanus. The sequence goes on along the minus strand of NW_002987883.1, from coordinate 64,390 downwards.
ATTAATGCCTAAAAAAAAAATTGTCAAAGAATTTGATTACTATTTGAAATTTTATTTAATTAACGTTCAAAATTAAATTTACATTAAAATTTGCTGAAATTTTTTTTTTTGTAGTTCATAATCGCAATTAAAAAATAACCCATATATTAAATAGAAATTGGATGCATTAGTGATTTTTCTTAAATTAAATAAAAAAACCAAACTTAAATAAATTCCTTATGTAGATTCAGAACCTGAATGCACTCTACGATGATTTTTAATTTAGTTTGAGAACGGTAAATTTTATTAATCACAAAATTTCTGAACGTACTCTACCAAACAAAATGCCGTGGCTTCGTGTATATTATATTTATTTATGTAATTTATTTATTTAACATTTGTGTTTAATTTTTTCTTTTTTTTAATATTATTTATAGTTATGTTAAGATGTAATATTATATATTATAATACTAGAAAATGGCTATGTCTCATCACGCAGATGCATTCAATATATCGGGTGAGTATTGAGTATAAATTGATATACATTTATTTCGAATTTAATTCCTAAATTAACTGTTACAACTAATAATTAGTTAAAAAAATTTTGATTGCAATTTCTTTAAAATTTTAAAAAGTGAATCTTTAATTATTTATTTATAAATTTACATTTAATAACCAGGTCATATTTTGGCAGTTGACTCATTCTCTGTACTACTTCCTCATAATTGTTTACAAATCAACTAAGATGTGAATCATTAATTTTTTCTTTAGTTTTCTTTTTTTACTTTAATTGTCTCTTTTCCCTAATTTATTCGTTTTTAATTTTTATATTTTTATTTATAAATAAGTTTAGTATTTTCATATTGTCGAAAAATAACCTTTTTCCCCTCAAAATTTAAATAATTGAGTGCCATGAGTTTAATCTAGGTAACCTAAAATTATTTTTATTTTGTTAAACCATTAAGTAATTGATTTTAAATTATTATTGTGTAATTAATTTTAAAAATTAATTGATTTTTAAAAAGTTTAACTAATGAAATGTTTTTTAATCTATACTTGTCCAAAACTAATTTTTAAAAAAAATTATTATCATTTCGAGTTTTCAGTTTTTAATAAAAATTTAAATTATCTTTTCAGATTTAACTCCAGAGCAACAGAAGTTATTAATCGACATTAGAAGAAGAAAACAAGAGCTATTATTGGAAATTCAGGTGAGTTTATTATTATATTACACTATACTATCTATAACTATCTATAACTATACTGTCTATTAACCTTAAACCCCAGATTGATTGGTCTGTAAGAGTAAATTTTTATCACAATATCGTAATGAACTTAGCCTATAGTTTTAAATTATTTACGGAATATTAGTTTAATTATTTTTTTAAAAAAATCATATTTATTTTTTTCTATAATATTAAATGAGTTAAACATATTTATTTTTTTCTATAATATTAAATGAGTTAATGATGATATTTTGGTCAAATTTGAGTTTTTAAAGAAATTTAGTATTTGCTAAAATGCAGATTATTTTAATTATATCTCGTGTTAATAATATTTTTATTTTAATAAGGCTTTAAATTAATTTTATCAATTTTAATTGGATAAGTAATTAAAATCATTTCGATTTTGAAAATATATCGTTAAGTAATTTTATAAATCATTTATCAATAATAATTATAAAGTTTGAGATATTTAATATTTAATATTTTTACTTTACTCGATTTATAATTTTAGTTATGACACAATCTATTCAAATTTTTCTAGTTTTTAAATTTTAAATTTTAAAATTTACCCACAATATGTAAGCAAATATGTAATATGATGATAACTACACATTTGTTAAAATAATTTCATTATTTATATGCAACAAGTTTTAAACTCTTCAGAACATTTATGGTTTTTTAATTTCTGAAAAAAAAAATTAATAATTTTTCAGTCGGACATTTTTACTTTCTTTGTGGCATTATGTATAAATTAAGCAATAAAAATGCTGAAAGGGTTAGTAATTGAACACAATACAACGAACAAAACGTGAATCATTCCTTTTCCTTCTTTTAAGTGATGAAAAAATTATTTTGAACTTTATTCTTTATATCAATTTTTTTTTTTTTTTTTTTTTGGTCTTAATATGACTGCACTTTAAAGTGCAGATATTATTTTTTTGTTCACCATTAACTATTGATTGAAAAATTGTTCATTATAAATTATAATCATTGTTATGGTTAATAAAAATAGAATGAGCTCTTTTGTTATTGATAAAAATATTAGAGTTTGTTTTTGTTAGTGGATTTTATATTGTTAATTTATTATTACGGTAAGAATTTTTTCCAGAAACAAAAAAAATTTGTTTAAACTATTCATTATTATTATCATTATTATTTTTAATTTATTTGAAATTAAAAAACGAATTCAATTCAATCATTCGAAGATTGTTTATATTATTATAAATTTTTAACTTAATTCTTTTTTAAGTTTTTGGAAAATTAAAATGCAACTTGAAATAATTATTTGAGGATCATAAAAAAATTAAATGAATAAAAAAAAAAAAGAAGGAATGAATATAAATTTGTTTTAAGACAAGTTTATTAATTTATGAATTACATAAACTTATAAAAAATTGAATTGATATGCGCAGTATGAGTATAATAACCTAATTTTCATGGCGGATTTTAAAAATAAATAAAAATTTTTTTTTTTTTTTTGTTTTAAACGCATAACTAATGACATTTTAACTTTCGTTGTGAAATCACACAAATCATATTTATTTTAATATATATTAATTTGATTTAATATATAGTTAATCAATAACTGAAAAGAACAATTATTATGGCAATAGTTTTATTTTGTAGAATTCATAGCAATTTAAATATGATTTATTTACTTGAAAATTAAATCTTCCAGATAAAATTTTAAAATAGCGTATTTGTAGAAAAAAAATAGAGACATTTAATTTAAAATTATTGATTTATATGCATATTTTTCATGGATGTTCAACTAGTTTTTTTTTAGTATTTACAAAAATAACCACTGTGATAAAAATTTTCCACGGGAAAAATAAAAAAATAAATTTTTACACACGAGATTTATAGGTAAATTATATTTTCATTTGATTTTAGAACAAAATGAAATTTAAAAAAAAAAAAAAAATTATTATTCGTTTAGTTACATAAAGTTATTATATATATTTCTCGTTAAAAAAAAAAAAAAAAAAAAGAAACAAGTTAACAGTGAATATTTGCTTTCGTGTAGCGTGATAGTATGTGTAGTTTTCTCGTTTGAAAGTTTTATTTTTTTATTTTTTTTTTTTTTTTTATTCAGTGTCTAAGCGGTGATCGTCGAGTCGAGTGTTGTGTCGAGTGTTTTAACACAGAATAAATGTTTCGGATTCAAGTTTTCGTTGATAAGTTATCGGATTTATTAAAAAATAATAATAATTTAAAATTACGAATTTTAGGTAATATATTAGGTGCGTTACCGTTTAAAATTTGTGGAAGTGTTTTTAAAAAAAAATAATAATAATAATCATTGCTTTTCTCTGAAATTAGTAGTGTTGTTTTATTTTTTGTTTCAAAAGCCACTGCACAACAAGCCGTTTAAAATTACGTACACGTCGTACTTTGAGATTTAAAAAAATTTTTTTTTTTTTATTTATAATTAATTATCAATGTGAAATAATAATTGGTTTTGATTAGATGCCCGTTCTCGTAGCGATAAAATATATATCTAAATTTTTTTTTTTATTATCAATGCGATACGTTAAAAATGCGGGAAATAAATTTTACTGGCACTTGTAGTAGTTAATATTTGTTTAAGTGATAATTAGATT
>NW_002987883.1:57377-60333 GCF_000006295.1 Pediculus humanus corporis | reverse complement strand
TTTTTTTTTTTTTTCTCTCTCGTTATTTTCTTTTGAAAAGAAACTTTTCTTATATCTCAGGTTATCATTAATTTATTTGTAAAGGTATTTAATTCAAACACTTTTTTTCCATTCTTTCCATTCTTTCCATTTACCGCTTACTGAACAAATAGATGAATATTATTATGTTGTTGTTGGTTTTCTTTTTTTTTTTTTCTTTTTTTTTACGATCGAACGTATTTAATTTTATGTAATAATTTTCAAAATGAAATTCGTGATTTAATAAAAAAATGAAAAATGAAAAATGAAAAAAAAAAGTTTTTTCGTTCAGCTAATCATGCATCTCTTGTTGTTGCGTAATGATCAAATATTGTTTTTTTCTTTTCAAATTTTAATTTCAATATTTTTTTTTTTTTTTAAAAAAAAACGGAAACCGTGGGGAAGGTGTAATAAATACGTGTCAATTTAATTTCTATTATTATTATTATTATTTTTTTTTTTCAACCCCTTTGTCGAGAATTGTGTGAATTAAAATAAATAAATATTCCACGGTTTGATGATAAATTGAAAGTTTGAAATAAACGCATTTTGAGTTTGAAATATCTAAATTAAGAAGTGACACAGAGTAAAAAATGTTCAATGAGTGTTTCATAGGCCCTTCCTTCCTTCCTTCATTTAAGCATTTATCATTGAAGAATTAATTAATGAAGAAATTATTATTATTATTATTATTATTATTATTATTATTAGCAGTAGTTAAATCTTTATATTTTCAAAACAATTTCAAAATTTCATTCATCAAACTTTGTTGTCGTTGTTGTTGTTTTTTTTTTAAATGTTTTTTTTTTTTTCCCGGAGTGATTTGATAATCCGATTTTTTAAATCTTTTTCAATTTTTTTTTTTCATGGGAAAAGTTTATCGATATTTTTTTTTTCTTTTTGAAAAGGTTCGATTATTGAAGTTTTATGCAAAAATCATAGAAAATTGTTATTCGTTTTTTTTTTGTTTGTAGCAATAACCTATTTATGACAAAATAAATTGATGACAATTGTATGCGAACTTTACTTTTTTTTTTTTTTTTATTACCATATTAGGCAAATTTTTTTATTTTTTAATTTGCTGTCAAAAGCATAATAAAAAGTTTTAAAACAATTTCAAATTAGGAACTATTGGCCTACAAAAACAAAAAAGCCTAAACCGATTTACTAATATATATATATCTAACAAACCTATTTAAAATAGGCCAAAATAAAAATTTTATTTTATTTTTTTGTTGATATGACGACTACGTTTATCGATAATCTTTTTTATTTTTTTAAAATTAATAGTAGAAAAAATAATAATGATAAAACGGGTTATGTAGAATTTCGGTAGAAAATTATTTTTTTTTTTTAATTCAATTTTAATTATTTAAAAGTTAAAAATTTTTACAATTTGAGTTTCGTTGACTTTTTTTTTTTGAAAGGGGGGGGGGATAATGAATAAGTGAAAAATCGTGGGAAAGTCAATCGGATGCCATTTTGAAATTATGCAGATATTATTATTATTATTATACAAAGTTCTCAGAATAATGTTTTTCGTTTTAAGAAAACAAAAAAAAAAAAAAAAATTTATGAAATTATATTTATTTACTTAACAGATTGGTTGTTGAAAGCTTGTAGACAGTCTACAATTAATTGGAGTTAAAAAAAAAAATATTTTCGGGTCCGTCATGCAATGTTGATACGCTCAGGAAACAAAAAAAAAAAAAAACAAACGATGTTTTCTAATAAAAGATTTTGAAAAATAAAATAATAGTAATTATTATTATTATTATAAGAAGGAATTTTTTGTACTTTCGTTCGTTAAAATTTATTTTTGCTGACGGTTAAATAAGTGTTAGACCGAACTGTCGTTATTCATTTTTTAAAAAACTTTTTTCTTTGTTTTCTGTCTTTTCGACATTTTGAAAATCAATTTTATCGTATCGATTATCATTGATTCGGTTTCAATCTCATTTTCTATTATTATTATTTATAAAAATTCATTTTAATCAAAGAAAACGTGAGGGAGCAATTTGAAAATTATAAAGATCACGGGGAAAAAAATCAATAATTTCATTTACGGTAAAAAAGAAAATAATTGATTAAAAAACAAAAACAAAAAATCAAAAGTATCTATCAATCAATCAATTCGCGAATTATTTGTGTCAGGCACGAAAACAAACATTGATTTTGTTTTTGACTAATTTTGTGAAAAAAAAAAAAAAAAAAAATTGTTAGTCTAATGTAAAATATGAGGTTTTGTAAAATTTTTATATCATTTAATTTTTTTAAATGTTAGGAAAATTTTTTTTTTTACTCCTGATTTTTTTTTTTTTTTTCAATTAATAATGATTTCAATTTTCTCTCTCTCTTTTTTTTTTTATATATATAATGAATTTCCTCTGACTGACACGAAAATTAGTCAGCATTGCGTGACTTTTTGTTGGTTGTTTATTAAACTTTGCCCTGCGCAATATATGCAATGAGAGATAGTAAAGATACACTGTTGTAAAGTGGCATTTAAGTCTACTTATTAACCGCTTATAAACTCGAACGTAAAATTTTGTTTGTTTGTTTGTTTGTTTTCTTCTTCAAATGTTAAAATATAACTCAAAAATCTTTTGCTCTTATTTCTTTTTTTTTTTTTTTGGTCAGCAACACCGTGTACTTTTACTTTGTCTTTTTTTTTTGTTCCCGAACAAACAATTTTTAAAATGTTATTGAATATATATTTATATGAATTTTTTTTATTCAAAATTACGAAATAAATGTAATCCATTACTCAAGTTTCGAATTCTGTGATGCCTGAAGTAGTGAAACGGCCTTGCCATTTTCCTCAAACAACAACCATTTAATTTTTTGTACCCGTTTAATTATTATTCAACTTTTCGAAATTTTTATAATGTTTTTTTTGTGTGTGTATCTGTGTGTATTTTTTTTTTTTTTAACTACT
>NW_002987883.1:54284-56864 GCF_000006295.1 Pediculus humanus corporis | reverse complement strand
TCAGAGAAACAATGGTTTACAAAATTATTCGTTTTCTTTTTTTTAATTTAAAATAATTTTTTTTGTTGTTAAATAAAAAAAGTGAATTTAGATTACCAGTAGTGACATTACATGTGTACAAATGGAATCCCTAAAAACTAAATTAGGATTCATTTATATTATTATGAATTGAATTGTTTTTAAATGAAATGGAACGTAAAGTTACCACGGTAAAAATGGTTTACGCAACGCAAGTAATTAATTCAAGTGATGATTATCCGAGTCCCAGTCAGTTTGAAGAGTGGAAACTTCAGGCTCAAATGGGGGATTTTAGTAAATCCACGTTAGATTTACCCGTGAGTTCAAAATCCGCGATCGAAGACGGTTTGAAACGACCGAGCGTTCAGTTAAATCGTTATAATAAAATTGAACGAAGGCCTCCCGCCATACCCGAGTGCGAAATATTAGATGACGACAATTCGAAAAGTTTAGTTAGGGAAAACGTGAAAACGAGCATTTTGAAAAGTTCTCGCGATAGGCCGTCCATATACGAAAAGGGAAACAATTCGAGGTGCAACACGATCGGTCACATGAAATCGTCAACGAGTTTGGCGAATATTGCATCGGATATAGTGGTCGTGTCAGCAGGATGGTTTTCGTCATTAAGGAGACCGGGGAGGAAAAGGAAGAAGAAAAACGAGTCAAATTGTTCGATAAAAGCAAAATCTGCATGGGATTTATCGAACTTGGCAAAACTGGTATGTGTTTAAACACATTTTCGTCGTTCGTAATTTACTGTTTAGATGATACGGTCAAAAAAAAAATGTTATTGATTCTTAAATTTCTTTTTTTTTTTTTTTAATTGAATGAGGAAACAAGACGAATGTGTTTTTCCATTTTGGAAAATTAATTTTATTCTTTTTTGTTCTTGTTTTTTTTTTTTTATGAAGCGACCCAAATATTCTAACACAATGAAAAATGAGACATTGAACTTGTTTTTTTTTTTTTTTTTTTTGCAACAAAATACAAAAATTCTCACATTATTTAATCGTGCCTAACTCGTAAAATTTATTATTATTAGATTTTCCAGTCAATAAAATCATTTGGAAAAATTAATTTTCTAATCCGCACATAAATTAATTATAAATAAATATTAATAAATAAGACGACAAAATATTTCGTTAATAATAAAGTAACGTAGCGTAGCGTAAGACGTTCATAAGAATTTTTGATTCGCGGGGAGGGGGAGGGGGCGGGAGGAGAATAAATTTGGCAATGAAATTGAAATTATTTTAATTTAAAGTCTGCAAGTATTTATAAAAAAAAAAAAAAAACATGTTTAAAATTTATGAGAGAAGACGATTCGTATTAAAGTCAGACGCGTCTCGAAAACATAATAAAAATCACATTTTCTTCGTATACGTAAATATGATTCATAAAATTTTTTTTCTAAAGGACGAAGTCAATCAATGTGTTTGTGTGTATTTCTATAATTATTTTATAGTCGCTATTATTATTATTATTATTATTATTAAAGTCGATTAAGTAATTTTTTTTTTTGATTAACTTAAGAAAAATAATTAAAGCAGCACAAACCTGTTGCTATGTAAATGTATAAGTTTTCGTTCAAATTGAGTCAGGGACACGTACGTGTGTACATTTATTATTTCTTGTTGAACATGAAAAGTTTTTTTTCTCTCTCTCTCTCATTTAAGTATTAAGTTGCGAAATTTTTTTCTTTCTTTTTTTTTTTTTTCATTTAAAAATATATAGCCAGGGCGTCAACCCGTTAGAATCAGCTAACGATTATAATTTTTTTTAAAAAAAAAGTGTGTTTATATTTTTTTTTCCATCTTCTCCAAAGATCCAATCAAAGTTGATTAATAATAATAATAATAATAATAGTTTTCATCCGTTTTTTTAAAAATAATTATTCAGGTTTTTGAAGGTGTGCGGAAATGCCGATTTGTTTTCTTTTTTTATTCTCTGAAACGATTTCACCTTTCGAATTGTAGGGAGCCATTGTTGCAACATTTAACGAGTTGATAAATAAATAAATAATAATTATTGTTGTAAATTAAATTTGTTATTAATTTTTTGTTAAAAATTAATGTTTTGAAACTTATGATTATTTATCGATAAATGTTTGGGTCAACGGAGTTTTAATTGAATGTTTTTTTTTTTCGTCAATGGGTGCATTATATGTACATAAACATATTTGTTGTGATGATGATAATAATTTTTCTGGGAATTTCGGGAAAAAATATTTACAAAGATAAAAATAATATTGTCAGGCATATAAAGTTTTTCGTCGTTTTTCGTTACGTTTAAAATTTTGTATTTTTCACGAGGGGGGGGGGGAAATAAATTTATAATCATTTTCATTCGTTTTTTCTCTCTCTCTCTCTCTCGAATTTAAAAATTTACGAACTATTCATTTCCGATCATTGAAATTTAAATAAAAAAAAAAAAAAATACACAGTGCACATTATTATTAGCATCATCAGTATTATTATTATTGTTCTTTTTTTTCTTTTTTTTTTTTATTAAATGAGAAATTAAACAATGATTTAATTATAACCTGATTGAATGATTTTTTTC
>NW_002987883.1:49823-53547 GCF_000006295.1 Pediculus humanus corporis | reverse complement strand
AATACTTGCCATCTTGAATAAAAAAAAAAAAGTTTTTTTATTTTCCTGAGAATGAAACAAGTTTTAGTTTCTTCTTTGTTTTGTTTTTTTGTTTTGTTTTTTCGGCCTAAATTTTTTTTTTTTTGAAATACGAGAGAGTTTATAGCAAAGGCATTGCATAGAGCTTAACAAAAAAAAAAAACTAGGATGAGTTATGACATCTTGCCTGACAATATATATTTTGCATCGTGGAAAATGTTTTAATGAGATTCTTAAATATTTTTTTTTTTTTTGATTTGCATTCATAAATATTATTTAAGGAAGAAGAACGAGAGATTCTTCTCTATTCAAAGAGAAACTTTTCAAAGATTTAATGTCTTCTTCTTTTTTAAAAAAAACGACGCCAGAGTTTAATGTCTTTTCTTTTCTTTTTTTGGGGGGGACCACCTATAAAAACTTACCTTTTGCAATTCTACTTCTTTTTTTTTTTTTTTAATAATTGAATAAATAAATGTCGTATGTACATAAAATCATTTCGAGTTTTTTTTTTTGCACATAAATAAAAATTACTGCTGTCGTAAAACAATTCATTTTTTTTTTTTGTAAAATTTATTATTATTATCATTGTTTAATGTGATATTTTATTTTAAAAGTGTCTTATTTCGTGTTTGTTTTCACGAAGCTTGCATATTTATTAGTATTATTATTATTATTTTTATTATTTGAGGTGAATCTTTATTATATAAAAATTTTATATAAAAATAAATTTTTTTTTTTTTTCGTCACGGTCAACGTATTAATTATTATTAATATTTTTTAATAATAATAATAAAATTCGTTTGTAACTTTAAAAAAAAAAAAAATTTTTACATTTTATTTTCGATTGTGTTTTCCAATTGAAATAATAAGGACAAGAGAAAAGAAATTTTCTTTTTTTTTTTGTTTGTTTTTAAAACAAACATTTTTTTCAAACAACGGTTATTAATAATATTATTATTTGATGAGGAAAAATTTTTTACTAGAGGAAAATGTTTGTTTGTTTGTTTGTTTGTAAGAGTCGACCGTGAACGTTTTAATTTATTGCCCATCGTCTTATTATTAACCGGTAGAAAATACGGAAAATTTGAAAAAAAAAAAAAAAAAATTTTTTTTTTTTTATTGCCAGAGAGTCAGCACAGACATTTTTTTTTTTTTTTTTTTATTTTTCTTTGTTATTTTTGCCAAATATTTTCATTTTGACATTCATTATTTTAAATGATTCGTGTTTCCGCCATCTAGACTTTGTTTACATATTGTAAATTTTATTTTATCATTTTTATTATTATTATTATTATCGAAAATAAATTTTCTCAAATGTTATTCAACGGAAAACAAAAACAAAAGTTAACGAAAAGATAAAGAACGCAAAAGTTTGTTGTTGTTTTGCTGTCATTAGATTCCAAGACGGATATTACAGGTATTTAAGGTATTATAGGTATTTAAGGTATTATAGGTATTTAAGGAGAAAAAAAAGAAAAAAAAATTGTTTTAAAATAAATATCAATGAAGTGATAAAATTTTTAAAATGGGATAAGCTGATGATTTAGTTTTGTAGTTAACTGTTGTAGGGGAAAAAGAGAGAGAGAGAGGGAAGAGGGGGGGAGAGACGTCTTTGAAAGGAGTTTCTTCATTCCTTTCAAGGTAATTTTGCGATCTTAGTGGAATTTTAAACATTTATTTAGACCTTAACAGGTTTTCAATTGACCTACACATGATTATTCAAGTTTGCTTTAAGCGTGCGATTGTGTAGTCATTAGAAAAAAAAAAAAAAGATTGTCATAATCGTGGATCGGCGTTGAGCAAAAACCTTGGAAGTCGATGCCACCGCCATGTTACGAAATCAAGATCAAATTTTCTGCTTTTTTTTTTTTTCTTTTTTACCCCGATTATTTTCACATGCACGTTTTTTTTTCATTATTTTCATCATTTTTATTTTTTTTATCTAATTTTTTCGTCGTCGTCGTCGTTTTTTTTTTTTTTTTAACACTTGCGTAAAAATAGATTTGTTTTTGTGATTTCTGATAATGGCGCATACATTTAAAAAATGAAGGGAAACGTAAAAACATTTGAACTTTTTTTTTTTTATGTATTTTTTTCCATAAACGTATAAATTGCTGTGTGAAATTTAAATAAATTTTTGCGTTACGGTCATTCGTTAAACTTATTATTATTATTATTATTATTTTGATTAGAATATTAACCTAATTTAAGGATAATAATAATAATAATAATAATAATAATAATAATAATAATAATAATAATAATAATAATAATTATTTAAAAAAAAAAAAAAAAAAATTTCTAACTGTTTATTTATTTATTTATTTTTAAATGATAATTTTAATGAATTAAAAATTGTAAACAAAAAAAAAAATAATAATAATAAATCGTAAATGTTTTGAATTGGGGGTGGGTGGGGACGAGGAGGGGGAAATAAAAATAAAAATAAAAATTTTTTTTTTTTTAAACGATGCAATTTAAATTTTTTATTTACTTTCGATAATCGATTTTTTTTTTTTTTTTTTTTTTTGGTTTGTTGTTATTATTGTATTTTAATAGTAAGTCAAGAGCCTCATAAATCTTCTTAAGTTATAAAAATGCGGGGGGGGGGGAGAAGAAAAAATTTTTCCGACATTTTTTTTTAAATATTTATTTCACGTCAAATTGAAAATTTATACGTTTACGTTTTTTCTCTTGCAAATATAATTTGTTTCATCTTTTTTTTCTTTTTGTAAATATTTATAAAAACGTAAACGTAAATGTTTAAAAAATAAAAAAAAAGGAAAATTTGTTTGTTTAATTTTAATAATTAATTATTTTTTTAAATAAAAATGTGTGTAATTTGTGGTTTTAATGAAATTATTATAATAAGCAGTAAATTTAAACTATTTTGTGCGTATATATGAGTTCTACTTTTTGTTTTGTTCTCATAGAAAAAAAAGTTTTCAAATTCAATCGATCGAATCGAAATAATATAAATAAATTTTATTGTCAAATTTATTGTCGCGCACGGAGCCTGTAAATTGTTTTGAATTTTTTTTTTTTTTTTTTTTTTTTTTCAAAGCATTGATTGTAGTAAAATCAATAATAATAACAAAACTTTTTTTTGTATTTGATAATAAACAGGAAATTATTTACCATGTGATTATCATGTAACAACAACAACAACAACAACGACAAAAATAATAATAAAAATAATAGTAACAACAATAATAAAAATAAAAGAGGGAAAAAAAGTTCAATTAAATAATTGACAATTTTTTTTTTTTTTTAATAATTTAAAAAATATTTAAATAATTAATCGATAATCGATTCGAAAGGATAAAAAAGAAAAAATTTGTCGTATAAATGATGATAGAAAAACGAATGATAAAAACAACCGAAGCCAAAAGACTCGATGAATGTGATACGAAATGAAAAACAACAAAACAGGAAATTAAAAAAGAAAAAAAAAATTTTTTTCGTTTTATAACTAACAAAATTAATCAAGTTAAATTTTGTTATCGAATAATTTTTATTTATTTTTCAAAGGTTTCACTAATAATGGTCGCGTAACAAACAAACAAACAAACAAATTCGGAATTTTGTTGTTAATAAACATTTTTCGTAGTAATTTCATTAATTTTCAGTGTAGTTTGTGTGAGTTTATTGAAATATTGGAAAGTGGAAGGTTTTTGGTCGTTGTTACGATGATAACTAAAAAAGA
>NW_002987883.1:46572-49769 GCF_000006295.1 Pediculus humanus corporis | reverse complement strand
CGTTATCAGATCTACTTGACCCGCGGCATTCGAGCATCAATTTACCTTTTAATTTTTCATAATTAAATTCGTTGTAATTAATTAATGGACGGTTTTACCATAAATTTCGATTTTTTTTCCCCTCCCTTTTTTTGTTTTTGTTCTTTGCTGTGAACAATTTGTTATTTCGCAGTAAGGTTGTTGTTGTTGTTGTCGTTGTCGTCAGGCAAAATTTTTTTTTTTTTTATTAAACTCAGAGTGCGTTTTTTTTTATTAATATTTTTATTTATTCTCGTTTCTCTACCAATACGTATAACAATTTTTTCAATGCAAACAACTTTGCACGTCACATTTTTAATAGTGTTTAAAAATGAGAAAAAGCTTATAAATAAATTTATTTTAATTTTACAAAATGGTTGTTGTGGATTTTAAAAAAAAAAAAAATTTCCATTCGTGTTTTTTTTTTTTTTGTTGAAAGAGAAACAAAACAAAAAAAATTTCATCCTGTCATGTCATGCATCCGCATATTTATAATTTATCTAAAATTTCAAAGTGAGATTTAATAACTTCCTTCCTCATGCTGAAATTTCATTGCACAATTATATTAAACGTTTGGCTGGGGGGAAGGGGGAACGGAGGGGAAAGGGGGAAAGAAAGCAAAACAATGAGCCGATGTCGAAATTAACTTTCGTATCGTTTCATTATTATTATTATTAATTTTTTTTTCGATATTATTTCTTTTTTTCATTGAAAAAATTTATTTTGTTTGATTATATGAATCTTTACTTTTAAATTTCACACGCTGCGTACTTGTCGTCGGAATTTTCTTTTCTTTTTTTTTTTGCTTTTAACCCAAGTCTCGACTTGTTTTCTCGCAAACGGGTTTTCGAATATTCGTAAATTCTCCTCGCCACCATATTTTTTATTTTATGTTGATTTTTTTTTTTTTTTGGGGAAATTTTGCAGACGCGTATTCATCCGCTTCTAAGTATTATTGTATGTTTTATTTCTCTAAAGTTTCTCCTTCTGCTTCTGCTCCGATGTTCGTGGTTTGATTCCAAATAAATGCGATCACAAATAATTTATATGTATATTTTAAATTTTGCTGACTTTTCACGTTCTGGCAATTTATATTGTAAAAAAATTATACGTTTCAGTTTTTTTCCGCTTCTTTGGTTGTGACTTTTTTTTTTTTTTTTCGGTTCAGCTGTTACGACTTTTATTTAAATGTCATTGATTCGGGTAATTGTTTGTCAATGTTATTTCATTAGTTTTTCTCTCTCTCTCTCTCTCTCTCTCTCTCTTTAATAGTTTTTATATTGTACTGAGTATAAAGGAGGGCTGGGGAAATTAATCGAAACATTATAATAGAAAAAAAAATTATTATAAAATGAAGGTCAAATTATAAAAATAATTTAAATTTATTTATTTATTTAAATGGCAAAGTGAATTTTCGAAAGGCTACTACTACAATCGTTTTTATAAATTAATTATAATTAAAATTTAGTAGTAGGATACAATTATTATTATATTTTTTTTTTATTGTTGCTTTTTCATTGCGTAAAACTGAACAAAAAAAATAATAATGGGGGGGGGAGGGAGGGAAACATTTTTAACTATCAGAGAAAGCTTTTAAAATTTTTTTTTTTTTTGTTATCAGAGTGTTGTTTTAATGGTTCATGAAGTTTGTCACGATTATCTAAAAACAAATTCTTTTTAATTAGTTGTCTGGAAAACGTGTCCTCGCATTTAATTTTTTGTTTGTTTAAAAAAAAAAAAAAACTGCGTCGATTTAATTCTTTATTAAAATGAAGAAGGAAGTAAGAAATAATAATAATAATAATAATAATAATAATAATAATAATAATAATAATAATAATAATAAATTTTTTAGAACGGGTTAAACCGAACGAGAAAGCTCCAAAAAAAAAAAAAATTAAGAACTTTTACATCTCGTGAAATAATTTCATACGATTTTGTTTTTCTTTTTGTTGTTGTCGTTGTGGTTGTTGTTGTAGATTTCCGCATTAAGAAGTCACCGTTTGAACTCGTTAAAATAAAAATTTGGAAAATTTATTTGGTTTGCTTAAATGACAATTTTTTGAGATTTGAAAATATAAAATTTTGGCAGAATTACGAGAAAGAATGATTGACGTTTTTGTTCATGATGAGGATCTTTTCATTTTTTCAAAGTTTGGAATACTTTCCGTGTTGGTTATTATTATTATTCTTATTAATATTATTATTATTATTATTTTTTTTTTTTTATAGAAAAATTTCAGTAAAAAAAATGTTAACAACAAATTTTTTTTTTTTGATGATTACGGGAATTCCCTCAAGTTTTATGCAAAATTCATTTCGATTTATTTTATCGTCTCCCCTCCCCCTCTCCCTCCCTTTTTATTTTTTTTCCCCTCCAATAGTTCATCGATAATATTATTATTGATTGGTTGTCAATTATTTACTTTTTTTTTGTTTTAAAATTATTTGTTTGATTTGATCGAGAAAACGATTTTCGTACGCAATATTTATTTTTATTCATTATTAACGTTTGATTTGCATCAACAACAACAACAACAACAACCGCAATTATCGATTAATAAATAAACAAAAGCTAAAAAAGTTCGATTAAATTATTTTATTTTTTTTTTTCATTTTTTTTTTTTTTTGGTTTTTTTGCACGCAAAGCAATAAAACAAACAACCTTTGCAACCAATTTCTTGTATACTCTTTCGAAAAAAAAAAAATTGTTGTTGTAGGCTATAAATTGTTTTTTATGCATTTTAGGCTTTTTTTTGCGAATTGTCTGGCGCCTTTTTTTTTTTTGTGCCATCAGATATATATATGCATATACAATTTCTTTTTTTTTTTTTTGTTATCATCGTGTTGTTTTCTTAACTGTAAATCATCTCTGTAAAAATCAACTCATTTTATTTTATGTAAACGCAAAAAAAGCTTAGCAGTAGAAATTAAATAAAAAAAAAAAAAATGCGCAATAGGCAGTTGAAAAAAAAATTGAATAGAAGGTGGGCTCTCTAGGTTAACGATATCTCTATAGCATTGGGTGTGAAATAGGAAATGACGTCATAAAATTAGCCATCCCGAAAGCTTTTTAACTGCTTTTTAACTTTGTTATCAATTATTTGAATTTTTAACGAGAGTATTCAATTTTTTTTTAAAAAAACATTTGTATATTGTTCATCAAAGAAAACAATTAA
>NW_002987883.1:32901-46552 GCF_000006295.1 Pediculus humanus corporis | reverse complement strand
AGTAAATCGTAGGTTTTTGATAATAATTTACTTGTTAATTGGTTAAAAAGTAAATTCGAATTAACAAAAAAAAAAGGAAAACGTGCTAAATAATTAACGCGTATTTAAAATTCGTAATGTTTTTTTTTTTTTCGAATCCAATTCGAAAACGATCAAAATAATAGAAAAAAAAATTCTATTTCGAAAAATAGGTTTTTGTTTTTTTTTTATCGAATTTAAAATAAATTTTATTGAAGTGTTGATAAAAACAAACAAACGAACAAACAGTAAAATAAAAAAATAATAAAATTCAATCGGATTTTTGTAAAAGCATTTAAAGCGATAATTTTTTTTTCTCAACCTCTCTCTCTCTCTCTCTCTCTCTCTCTCACACACACACACACACACACGCTCGCACACACAAGAATAAGTTTGAATTTTTTTTTTAAAAGATTAAATTTGAAAAAAAATTATTATAACAGTTTTTCTTTAAATTTTCAAAAAAAAAAAAAAAAAAAAATCCAACGTTAATTTTATAATTATGATTTATGTGAAAGCCATTAAAACAATTAATTTTTAACTGGATAGAAAATTTTTGAAAAAAAAAAAAAAAAAAAAAAAAGATGAAAATTTCCACGTTGGGAAAACGTTTCATCTTTTTTTTTTTTTAATCTCATAACGTGTCAAATCAAAATTTTCACGGATAATATACGAATTAATTAAGAAAATGAACCGTTAAATAAAAAAATAAAAATTTTTCTTTTAGTTGAACTTAAATTTTAAATTATTTAAACTAATATTTTACTTCGTGGAAAAAAAATTTTAAAAAAAATGTATTCTTTGACCCACATTTAATAATTATATATAAAAATTTTTTTATTGCAAAAAAAATTGCAGCGAGCACGATGTTGTTGTTGTTGTTGTTGTCGTTTCTCTCTCTCTCTCTCTCTCTCTCTCTCTCTCTCTCACTGTTTAAATAAAACGTAAACGTTCGTTTGAATTTCAAATTTAAAAAACAAAAAAAACAAAAACTCGTGATGTGAAAAATGAAAAGAAATCATGCACAAAAAAAACGCATTTTTTAATATAAAAATTTTGAATTTTACCTTGAATTGATTTTATTTTTTTACGGTAAAAATTAAATAATTCATCATTATTATTGTTATTATTTAAACGATATCATATCAATTTATTATATGAAAATACGAACAGTTTGAATTGATTTTTTTAAAAAAATTAAATTTTAATTTATTGAGTTATTATTATTACTCTATTGTTTCGATTTCGAAAAGAATTATTGTGAAAATCAAGGAGAAATAAAGGAAAAAAAAAACGTTATAGTGTACGCTACTTGCCAATTACGCCTACAATTCGTACATGGAAATTTATTAAGGTTAAATAATTTACATGTTCAAATTGAGTATGGAAAGGAGTGTACAATCGGTCGTTAAGTGATTTCAGTTTTGTTTTTCCTTATCGAAATACTGTTAAGTTAAACATTGCGTCCGGTTCAACAATAATAATTTATTGTTAAAAATGAAAGAATAATTGCCGTTAAGAGGAGAATTTGTTTTTAAAAAAAAAATGTTTTTGTTTTTTGTGATAAACCGTTCGGTGAAATTGTAAAGTGTAATAAAAAAATTTATTAATTTATTTTAATTGAATGAAAAGAAGAAGAAGCAGAAGATGATGATGATGACGTTCTCGCGATTGATTAAATTTCCGACATTGCACGACGCAATAACGCATAATCGTCGATAATTTTTTTTTTTTTTCCTTTACTGAAGTTATTATTATTATTATTATTATTATTATTATTATTATTATTATTATTATTATTATTATTATTAATACTTCTTTTGTTAATACAAATTTGGCAAATGATTGATTAAAAAATTTTATGTTTTTAAGGCACTATATATACTTTTTGAATATTGTCCAGGGAACGGAGGATGCGTAAGGAAAATTAAAATTCAAAGCGACGAAAAGTTGTTTCGCATTCGCAAAATTATTTATTTATATTTATTTATTTATTTATATTAATGTTTAATATAAAAAAAAAACGACGACGCGACAGATATTGTTTTGTTTTGTTTTTAACTTCGCCAAAAATTTCGGTTCAAATCATAAAATTTTTTGGCGTCGTTTCCCATTACAAAAAGAAAAGAATTCCAGGGTTTTAATAATCGGTGAATTAAATTTAAAATAAATAAATAAATAAATTATTTATTTATTTATTTATTGTTTCGTGAGACAATAACGGTACGAAATTTAAAATCAATTTTTTTAAACAACGACTTTGATTTTTTTTTTTTTGAAAGTGCTTTTAATATTTATATTATTTAATCACGTAATTAAAAGCCTAAAAAAAAAAAAAAATTTTATTTGTTATAAATAATAACATTTAAATTATCCTTTTAAAAAAAAAACGACGGTATCGTAACTTATTAAATTGTTAACACAGACAACGACATTTCGAACGTGTTTAAAAGTTAATTTTCATAAATGCGTATCCTCCATTTTTCACATATATATATATACATATCGTAAAACATAAAGAAAAATGGCGACGCCGCGTCTTTTAACAAACAATATCTTGGTCAAATGTGTGATGATAAAATTAAACACAAGTAGATTCGAAAAGACGTTGCAAAAAAAAAAAAAAAAAAGAAAACGAATTCTTTCGAAATTCTTTATAAATAAAAGAAGCAAAAAAAAAAAAAATTTTTTTTCTTGTTAACAACAAGTAAATGATATCATTAATTAATGATAGGATATAAAAATTATGGCAAATTTAAAGGTCTAAAAATAATCATATTTGTTAATCATTTTTCTTTTTAACTATTTAAAAAGGCATTTAGTACATTTTTGTTTTTTTTTGTAAATATGTTTCGCGTGTTTATTATTATTATTATTTTGTTCGAGTGTGAGAAAAAATTTAGCCATCTGGACTTTCGTGTGTAATTCATTCGTTTTTCCTTTTTTTCGAAAGGTTTCAACGTGATGAAATTAATTTTAACCCGATTGTGTTTCCCTTATTATTTTTTTTCATACCCATGAATGTATAACATGTTATCATTTGCATATTGTAGCACTTAAACATTTTTTTTCTACCGATTTACTGTTCACAAAAAAGTTTTCCGGTTGTTGACACGATGGTGACGTAAAAAAGGTTTTAAAATTTATGGGGTATCAATCAAGGACCAATACATTAACTACTATGTTATTTTTAGCATAATTATTAATAGTACTTTTAGTTTATTATTGTTATTAATTATTTTCTTTTTCTTTCTATTTGCAGCAACTCAAAGATGAACTCCAAGAAGTCGTTGCGGAAATGGAAAACATGGATACTCCTGACGAAAGGTAAAGATTTTTTTTTTTTTTTTTTTTATTGATTGATCGAAATGAAGGAGATTCAAACGTTTAAAACTTACTTAATAACAAAAAAAAAAAAAAAATGTAGAAACATTTTTGCTTTGGCATTTAAACTTATTATTTCGATTCGAAATCTTCCAGGTCAACATTTTATGATAATCAAGTGTCGTTTGCCAAAATTTTTTTTTTTTTTTTTAAAAGAAAACTTATTTTATTTTAATGCGGTTTTGTAATATTTCTAAAAAAAATTTTTTTCGTTAGTTTGATTGTTTGTTTGTGGGAGGAACAACTTGCCGAGGGATTTCACGTGGTTTTTTCGAGAGAGTTTGATTATTATTTTTTTTTATTTACTTATTTAATACGGTTGTTTGGAAAAAGTTTCCTTTTTCGTTTTGATTCAATTAAGAAAAAAAAAATTTCAAGTTTTTTTTTTTTTTTTGAATAAAAAATGATCTGTCGTTCTGTCTAAGGAAGAAAACTAAATGCAAAAAAGTTCATTTCGTATTAAAAAAAAAAAATCAGGTTTTGAATTATTTCTTTACTATTATGGAGATGGTATGCCAAATTGACATTGGAATGACTTTTTTAAAAAATTTTTTTAATCTTTGTTTGTGATAATAAAATAATTTTTTTTCCTGATAGAATAAATGAGAGCAAGGCAAATATTCCATACCCCCCCCAGCCCCGCCCCCCGCCCCCTCGATGATAGAGTTTGTTTGTGAAATTCGTAAATTTCGAGATGATAAATGTGAAAAATTTGACTTTTCAAAGGATAAAACTTGAATAAACTTTATCAAAATCAGAATCATCAGCATTTGTTATAACGATTTCGGTCGGATTATCCTTACGAAAACCCCTACCTACACCCCTTATTTTTACACCCCTTCACGTCGATTCGGAACAAACATTAAAATTTCATAAAAAACTTTAAGCTTTTCGATTTTTTGGTTTTGTTTTGTTTTATCCAAAAAAAGAAAAAATTTTCAAAATATAAAATTCGGTTTTAGTTGTTCGAGGTTTTGAGTAAAAAAAAAAAGTTTAGACTTTAAGTTAACAACCTTTTTTAAATGCTGCTGATTGAAAATTGTTTGAATATTTACAAAGAAAGTATTACGTCGGAAAAACTAAAAATTTAAGGTATTAAAATGTTACTTTTTGGCACGAAAATTTTTCGGTTTTTTTAAAACTCACGCTTTTCCGTTATCATTTTCTTCCTTTTCTTTTTTTTTCTTTTTTTTTACATAAATTTTAATTTATTTAGATCGGCCGATTTTTGCTCCCTTAAGCGGTTGCTTACGTATAAAAAATTTTTTAAAGGTAACGTCGTCGTTATATGGCAGCACAAGCTATTTAATAACCGGTTCCGGTTTTTCATGTCAAAACTCGTAAAGTTTTAAAAAGCCAAAAAAAATTTATGAAACGAAACAGAGTAATAACGTTAATAGTAATAATTAAATTATTAAAGGGAAATCAGAACCCTTTGGCATATTGGCTTGGCTGGGTAGATAAAACTTGGAATGAAAAATCCAAAAAAAAAAAAACTAGGTAGGAAGGCCAGTAGAAAATTGTTTTTTTTTTTGAACTTGATGCCCTTCACCCGGGAACCGACATTCACAGTTTCTAAAAAAAAGTAATAAAAAAAAAAAAAATGACGAAAGAAGATTAAAATAATTAAAGACAAAAATGCATTCAGAAATGCAACCATGGGTTTGGCACAATCTTTCTAACTTTGCTTTTTGATTTTGCTCTCATCAATTTTGACACAAAAAATTTTTTTTGTTGTTTTGCGGTGGCAAATCTCTGAAAAAAATTTTTTTTTTGTAAAAAATACTCAAAATCCGTACCTATAAATCGTTGAGTAAATATAAAATCAAACGAAAATCCGATGCTTTGCGTCGTCGTCAGGTTGGAAAACACCAACAACGAATACAAAAACGACAATAATAATAATAATAAATAACACGAACATGGTAATTTTCTCTTCATGTTTCTCGATAAGGTAGTAACAAATTTGTGAGCGAGAAAATCAGATTTTTAAGGAAAGGTGATGTCACGACAATTCAGGTACATCGATTCCATTTTTTTTTTTTTTTTTATATTCGAAGGTGCAAACAAACGAATAATAATGACAAAGTGTAAATTTTCATTTATTTATTTATTCACTTTTAAACAAGGTTATTTAAAACAATCGTACTTAGTTAGGATTATTAGGCAATTAAATTAAATTTATCAATTTTTATCACGAAAAAAAATTTAAATTGATTTTTTAAATCATTAAAAAAAAGATGAGAAAAAAAAAGGAAAAAAAAATTAAATGTCGAGATTAGGAAACGGTAAAAAAAAAATCAGGTTCGGGTAAAAAACAACAACAACATGGTCGTTTTCATTACCGAAACAGGTAACAGTAATAATAATAATAATAATAAAATTTATTTTTTATTAATTTAAGACAGTATTGATTAAAAAAAAAAATTTAGAAAGTGAATTTTTGAAAATTTATTTTAATTTCTTCGTTTTTTTTCCTCTTCTTCTCTTTGGGAAAATCATTGTCGGTTGGTTTTACCAACGAAAGGAAAACGTTACATAATTACGTAGAAAATGTTTGACGTAAAACTCGATAACTCTTAACTTTTGCCAAAATTAAAAAAAATCTATCTATTTTTTTTTTAAAAGGATTCTTAAAGTCGTTTTTACATGCGTTTAAAACTTATAATTTAATTAAATTTTACACGTCAATTTCATTGCCACGTTTAAATTTTTTTTTTATTGTCTTTCGGTTCCTCTTTCTCCCTCTTTTAATTTTAACATTTGCCAAAAATTTTACCTGAATCACTCCCTGATAAAAATTAAAATCCATCCAACGGTGAAAACTTTTTTTTTTAGCTGCTTATTATTATTATTATTATTATTATTATTATCGTAAGAATTAGTTTGATTTTTTTTTGTATTTGGCTGACCTCGCGAATTGCAAAAAATTTATGGATTTTCATTCACCCGGTTTATTTTATAAAAAAAAAAAAGAAATTTTTGTGGCAGAAAAAAGAAAAGTTTTCGCATTAAGATTTAAGCATTTCGATTGTTATCGTTATCATTATCACTATCACATATCACGCTTTGCGTTTTGCTCGTTTCCGGGTCTTGTGCCGAATTCTCATGAGTAAACATTGAGATCTCAATATCCTGTATATCCTCGTCATTTCCTGTTTTCCTAAAAAAAAAAAAAAAAATTTTTTTTTCGCAAAGTTTTTCTTCGGTTCATTTGTAACGTTTTTACTCCCCCTCTTTCTCCTCTTCCTCTTTTGTTTTCCCCTCCGGCGATCATCATAATAAATGAAATCATTTCCGTTTTCACTCAGGAAATTTTTTTTTTTTTTTTTTACTTCCACGTTTTTGTCGTTTTCTCTCTCTCTCTTTCCCTCTGGAGAATAATAATATTAATAAAAGGTAATTAACCGGTCGTACATTGTTTAAAATTTTACTTTGTTTTGGTTTTTCTTCTTCTCTATTTATTTTCGTCGAGGTTTTTCCTTTGCATTTTATCGGAAAATCGTACCGATTAAAATGACGTTTCGAGTGAGTCAATGTTTCAAAAATAAAAAAAAATTTTTTTCCTTTCTTTGATCGGTTGTCGTCATCTTTATTAATTATTCACTGGAAACAAGTTTTGAGTTTTTGAAAACTCCCTGGAGAAAAACTTTTTTTTTTTCTTTTTGTCTTTCCGCCTTTAAACGAGTTTTCGACCTTAAAAAGGTCGTTTAACGCCGCGTATTTGGCAATCAATTTATTATTGTTTGGGGGGGGTAAAATTTTTTTAAACCACGTAACTTTTGACGTAATTTTTAAGTTTATTAAAATTTAAATCCTTTCGTTTGTTTTTGGATATCGATATTAATTTTTATAAAAATTTAAATTTTACAACGAATTCGAAAAAAAAGGAAAAAGGAAAATTCTCTTGATGATTTTCCAATTTTGAACACTTTGAATGAGAGAAGAAATTCAAATAATGAGAACGTAATCTATTGATTGTTGAAAACGACAAACAACAGCAAAATTTATTTATTTTCGAAAATTAATTTGGCGCGAAGAAAAAGAATTTTTTTTTTTTCCCTTCTTTTTTTTTTGTAATTCGTAACGGAAATGATTCGATCATCTCGATGAGAATCCGACGAACCGCCTTAAAATCATTTGCGACATATATTGTTGACATTGAAATTCCGTCTGTTGGGTTCGTCCGAAGAAAGAAATTTTTTTTTAAAAAAGATTTTGGAATTCCATTTACGTCGTCGAACGTTTCCCCTCCCCCTTTTCTTTTTTTCCCCTTTTTTTTTCTTTTTTCTTTATTTCGTTCGTTTTAAATGCGATTAGAGAGAACAGACACATTTATAAATGGAAATTTGCGTCGTGTGCTTGTTAGGTTTTCAACACATGGACAACGCCTTTCTCCCGTTCAATTTTTTCGTTTAATGTTCTTAACACGTTTTTGTCGCCGATCATGAACTCATGTAATTTTTTTATATTTTTTATAGCAAAAATTACACGAAAACAAAACAATTGTCAATCGGAAGAAAGAAATTCAACATGGATCCGAAAAAGGGAATCGAATATCTTCAAGAGCACGGATTGCTTCAGGCGACACCCGAAGACGTGGCCGCGTACCTGTACAAAGGTGAAGGACTCAACAAAACAGCCATCGGAGATTATTTAGGGGAGAAAAATCCGTTCAATGAAAAAGTTTTGAAAGCTTTTGTCGAACTTCACGATTTCACTGATCTCATATTAGTCCAAGCTTTAAGGTACCTTTGATTAAATTTTCCACTATTGTAAATTTAAATTTATTTTTTCCGATGGGGATTCGTTCGAAATTTTCTTTTCGGACCTTACAGTTATTGAAAAAAAAAATTGTTCCCCCCCCCCAATTGTCCCGCTGTTTCAAGGTCATCAAAAAAACAAAAAAATGCATTTCGATCGAGCTTTTTTTTTAACGTCTGTCTGCGTTGCCAATTTTTTTTTTTTAACACGAAAAATTAATTGTCTCACACGGTCACGAAAAACAGAGCATTTTGTTTTTTTAAAGGATAATTGCTGTCGTCGTCATCATCATCATCATCGTTTCCCTCTTCCCCCCGCAATCCCTTTTATCTCCCTTTTCTTTTCTCTCTTATTACGTATACGTATTCATTTTACAAATATGTATGATTTTCTTTTTTCTGCTTCTTTTATTATCGCTTCTTTACAGGAAACTTCATTATCATTTTATTTCATTCTTCTTACTCTTCCACTCCCCCCGGTTATTTTTTTTTTATTTGATTGGTTTCGTTTTTTTTTTTTTTTTTTTTTTTTTTTTTTCATTTCGCGATGAAATGAACGTTACTAATCGAACGTAATAAGGTCGACGACCCGTTTTTCAATTTCGATAAAGGAAATGATCGTTGACTTCCCGCTGAAAAAGAAAATGTGTTTTTTTTTAGCTTTTTTTTGTTTTTTATTTAAAACAAAATTTTTTTTTTTTTTTTTTTTTTTTAAATAATACGCGCCAAGTAAATTTCTTTTTTTTTACAACGCGTAAAATGAATAATTTTATCCTTTTCATGTTGTTATTAACGCCCTTTATAAAAGAAAGAAAACGCGTCATAAGTTAAAAATCGAAAATAAAAAAAAAAAAAAAAAAAAAAATTATCTGACCCTCGTATGTCGTACACGAAACGTCTTATATGCGTTTAGAATAAATTTTATTTAATTGAAATATTGTCGAAATGGAATTCCTAAGGATGGGCTTATAATTCAACCGGATTCGATTTACTTAACAAAAAAAAAATTTCAAATGATGGAAGGATGAGTTCCCCCCGCCCCCGAGATCCCCAGCTTTTTTTTTTTTTTGTGTTGATACGGTGATGACATTGTTTATGCTTTTCAATACATTTGTCGTTAACAAAAAAAAAATTTTTTTTTTTTTTGTTTTCTCCTTTCGCAGGCAGTTCCTGTGGTCGTTTAGATTACCCGGTGAAGCTCAGAAAATAGACAGAATGATGGAATGCTTTGCCCAAAGGTACTGTCAACTGAATCCAAATATATTCACAAATCCGGACACTTGTTACGTTCTATCATTTGCCGTAATCATGCTCAACACAAGCCTTCACAATCCGAGCGTGAAAGATAAACCTTCCGCCGAACAATTTATATCAATGAACAGGGGGATTAACAATGGCGGAGACTTAAACAAGGAATTATTGATTGTGAGTAGTCGGTTGTTTGTGAAATTTCTCGGTTTATTAATGAATTTAATTATTTGGTGTTTTTTTTTTTTTTTTTTTTTTTGAGGAGTTGTAAACGTTGTGCGCGACGCCCAATGTCGCCGTTTTGAACTTTGCGGCATTTCGACCGGAAAAAAAAAAAAAATGAATGAATTGTTTTGTAAATTTAATATTTATTTTAAATTGCAGAGTTTGTACGAGAGCATAAAAACGGAACCGTTTAAAATACCAGAAGACGACGGAAACGATCTTATGCACACATTTTTTAATCCAGATAAGGAAGGATGGCTTTGGAAGCAAGGTAGGGTTTTTCGATGAAGGCTAACGTTTGTTTTATTACTTTTTGGCATGGCGTTTGTTTAAATAATTAAACAGGTGGAATTTACTGTTGTTTCTCATTATTCCAAGTGATGCCAAGTATTTTCCCCTCTCGTCCCCTCCCCCACACATTCATTTTCATTTGTAGATTTGAGTTTTTTTGCTTTTGTTTATTTTTAAAGCGAGCAAAATTTTTAATTAAAGAACGATTAAAATTTTCAGGGGGTCGATACAAGAGTTGGAAAAGGAGATGGTTTATATTGAACGACAATTGTTTGTACTATTTCGAATACACCACCGACAAAGAGCCCAGGGGTATAATACCTTTGGAAAACATTCAAGTGAGAGAAGCGAGCGACAGGCATAAACCTCACTGTTTCGAATTATACGCAACAGGAACTGATTTTATAAAAGCGTGCAAAACGGATAGCGAAGGAAAAGTCGTCGAAGGTAAGCAGCGTTTTATTATCCGTTCACCTTGGAACAATATTTTGCTACTTTCAAACATAATAATAATAAAAAGTATTTAAATGAATTTATTTAACGTTTTTCTCCCGAAGGAAAACACACGGTTTATAGAATGTCAGCGGCGACGGCGGACGAAAAAGAAGATTGGATAAAATGTGTCAGGCAATCAATTAGTCATAATCCATTTTACGACATGTTAGCCGTGAGAAAGAAAAAGGCTCAAAAAACTGCAGTTCACCATCATTTGACAAACAGCTAGCGTCAAAGGCATTCATCCTGTCCGGATCTCTAAAGAACCAGAAGTAGAAGAAGAAAAAAAAAGAACATTCCCGATCGTTCGACATTCCCCAACGTGCCGTAGTATTTTAAATACGGAAAAGGCTGAAATGTTAATGAATGATTGTTCGGACCACGTTCGTTCTGCTTGTTCGATCGTTTGTTTGTTTGTTTTTTTTTTTTCTTTCGTCATCCCAAAGTCGAAAGCATCAGAATTATTAACATTATTATTATTATTTCATTTTAAAACAAGTGCCGTCCAATGCAGTGGCAACGACCAAGACGATTTTGCAACAGTCGTTAGGATGTTCATTATTGTTTGGCGTATTTAAATACGAGAGAATTTCCGTTTTTTTTTTTTTTATTGTGAAAAAATTATAAAAGTTTTTATATGATACAAAAAGGAAAAGACAAAAAAATAATGTAAAAAATGCAAGGATGAATGTGTGAAAAGGTTGCAAAAAATGCGTATTTAAGAGGATGAACGAGGTTCATCCTTCCGATGGTGTAAAAGTTTTCCATCGCGCGCGCGCATTTTAAAATTGCATAGAGTAAATAAATTTCCGGAAATTTTTTCTTTGTGTGCACAGAGTATGATTAAAAAAAAAATAATATATAAATATATATACTAAAAAAAAAAAAAAAAAAATCACGAAACGGAATAAAAAATATTTCGTTTTTTTTTTTCACATTCACACACAAGAGAGTACAAATCACGTAATTCGATTCATTTAATTTAATTTGGGGGATGAAAATTGAAATGGGGAGAGGGAGGGAGGGAAGGGTAGGGTAGGGAAAATGAAATCATAAAAAGGTACTTATACGAGAGTCTTTGATAAGTTATCAATAAAACATGTGTATGTATGTATATATAAATAGTGTTCAGAAAAATGCATTTGCGTTTATTTTTTTCCTCCCCTTTTATTATTATTATTATTTTGTAAATATGAATAAAACTTGTACGTTTTCTTTTTTTTTTTTTTTTTTTTTTTGAGTTAAAAATTTGTGTAATTTGTGATTTTCCATATTATCATTATTTTTTTTGTTGTTGTGATTATTTAATTAATTATAGTTTGAGTTGACGCTGAAAAACTAATGACACGATAAAAAAAAATAATGAAATTTTTGTAATAAAAAATAAAATAATGAAGACATAAATGTATGTAGTTCTATTTTTTGTTTTGTTTTTTTTTTCTGTCTTCTTTTTACAAAGTTTTTGTTTTCATATTAAATTTAATTTATGTTTGTATGTTTGTTTAATTTTCTCTCTCTCTCTCTCTCTTTTTTTGACTATTTATTTTTTTCATTTTATTAAAATAAAAATTTCTTTAGTCAATCGTTTCAAAATCGGGCCATAATTAAAAAAAAAATTACATTATTATTATTATTATTAATAATTTTTTTCTTTTTGTAAAAGTGTGATGTATGTATAATAAATAAATTCTAAAACAATTACTATTATAATTATCAATTATTATTTAATATAAAAATTATGTTTTTTAAAAAAAAAATTGAGTATTATTATTATTATTATTATTATTATTATTTTCATTTATAATAACGACAATTTCCGTATTAACGTTTGTCAGAGTTTTTTCAACATATATTCCAGGTTTCTATCCTTCTACCTACCTTTAATGAAAAATTTGATCTGATGTATCAGAAAAACATAAGTCCAAGGAGGTATAAAGTAAAAAAAAATGCAACATTAGGTTCAAGCAAAAATAAAATGTCACACCCAAAATAAAACGTAAACATTGGCGTCCTACTTGAAATAAAACCTAAACATTGGATTGCCGCTTAAAATCGTAGTTTTACATTAAAAATATTCCAAAATTTGTTCAAATATATCAGGCAAACTTAAAAAAATGGAAAATTTAACAAATAATAATTTTACTTTAGAGTGGCTTGATGGAAATACAGCCTCACCATTGCATTTTACTTGTGGTATTATAGCAGGGATATTAGCATCTCTAGTCACTCAGCCGGCTGATGTAATTAAAACTAAAATGCAACTTTATCCAGGAGAATTTAGCAGTGTTAAATCTGTTATAATCTACTTGCAAAAGGTGAGTAACAATAATTTTTACAGACTTTTAATATTTCAATAAACATAATAAAGTTAATAAAAATTTGAAAAATACTAATGATAAAATTATTGTTTTATTAGAGGGATGGAGTGTCTGGATATTTCAAAGGCTTGGTACCGAGAATGCTTAGGAGAACACTTATGTCAGATAACTATAATTACAGACTTATAAGTAATCGATTTTTTTCTAATCTTAATTGAAATTTTGCAGTAACATAAGATCCGAGGAGGTATAAAGTAAAAAAAAATGCAACGTTGGGTTCCCGCAAAAATAAAATGTCACATTTAAAATAAAACGTAAACATTGGATTGCCGCTTAAAATCGTAATTTTACATTAAAAATATTCCAAAATTTGTTCAAATATATCAGGCAAACTTAAAAAAATGGAGGTGTAAAAAAAAAGACACAATTAATGGATTCACACTTAAAATCAGGAGCATAAATAAAAAACAAATAGTATAAAAAACTAATTTTATTATAATAAAATAGAATAAATTACAAAACTTTTGATACATACAATTTATAATAAATTGTTAGAATTAAATAAGTTGACATGACGTAAACGCATGTCAACATATTTAATTCTAATTATTATTATTATTGACACACAAAATATTATATTTAATTGCTATTAAACGCTATACATACAAATTTCTGTTCAGTTTCATCACGCTCCCGAGTTCCCGACTCACCCATTTCCGCTCTGGACGTCGAGAGAGATTTCTCTTGCCGGTCAATGACATTTCTCCCGGGGCTGCTGTTTAAATGGGAAAAAAAAAAAAAAAAAATGAAAGGTAAAAAGGAAAAGAAAAAGTTAAATAAAAGATGAAGTAAAAGAAAAGAAAAAAAAAAAGAAAAAAATTCATTTCATTCCCCACCCACAACTCGCCC
>NW_002987883.1:28263-30705 GCF_000006295.1 Pediculus humanus corporis | reverse complement strand
GGTTCCGACGTCGGAGAGTCCGGGACCGCGGTCAAAATTCAAAAAAAAAAAAGTAAAAATTTTTCGCGCCCTCCCCCACCTCCACCCGAAACCGCGAGATCGCGGCTCCCATCGAGTCGCGGGGTTCCGACGTCGGAGAGTCTCCGACCGCGGTCAAAATTCCGAAAAAAAAAAGTAAAAATTTTTCGCGCCCTCCCCCACCTCCATCCGAAACCGCGAGATCGCGGCTCCCATCGAGTCGCGGGGTTCCGACGTCGGAGAGTCTCCGACCGCGGTCAAAATTCCGAAAAAAAAAAGTAAAAATTTTTCGCGCCCTCCCCCACCTCCACCCGAAACCGCGAGATCGCGGCTCCCATCGAGTCGCGGGGTTCCGACGTCGGAGAGTCTCCGACCGCGGTCAATATTCCGAAAAAAAAAAAAATTTTTTCGCGCCCTCCCCCACCTCCACCCGAAACCGCGAGATCGCGGCTCCCATCGAGTCGCGGGGTTCCGACGTCGGAGAGTCTCCGACCGCGGTCAAAATTCAAAAAAAAAAAAGTAAAAATTTTTCGCGCCCTCCCCCACCTCCATCCGAAACCGCGAGATCGCGGCTCCCATCGAGTCGCGGGGTTCCGACGTCGGAGAGTCTCCGACCGCGGTCAAAATTCCGAAAAAAAAAAGTAAAAATTTTTCGCGCCCTCCCCCACCTCCACCCGAAACCGCGAGATCGCGGCTCCCATCGAGTCGCGGGGTTCCGACGTCGGAGAGTCTCCGACCGCGGTCAATATTCCGAAAAAAAAAAAAATTTTTTCGCGCCCTCCCCCACCTCCACCCGAAACCGCGAGATCGCGGCTCCCATCGAGTCGCGGGGTTCCGACGTCGGAGAGTCCGGGACCGCGGTCAAAATTCAAAAAAAAAAAAGTAAAAATTTTTCGCGCCCTCCCCCACCTCCATCCGAAACCGCGAGATCGCGGCTCCCATCGAGTCGCGGGGTTCCGACGTCGGAGAGTCTCCGACCGCGGTCAAAATTCCGAAAAAAAAAAGTAAAAATTTTTCGCGCCCTCCCCCACCTCCACCCGAAACCGCGAGATCGCGGCTCCCATCGAGTCGCGGGGTTCCGACGTCGGAGAGTCCGGGACCGCGGTCAAAATTCAAAAAAAAAAAAGTAAAAATTTTTTTCACTTGAAAATTTTTCTAAGTTTTTTGAGACAAGGGGGCTCGGATTCGGCTCTGATGAAAACGTCCAATGTTAATCAAATGCACTCTTATGGGATTTCAATTCCAGTTTTCCACTGCTCAGTTCTTACCTGGTAGTCGACTGAGCGATGGCCGAGATCGGTCGTCCGGCGGTCGAGTCGCGTGAAACCGACTCGATCGTTTCGGGCGAGACCGATCGTTGTTCGGCCGGACAAAAATGTACGTAACGTTGATTCGTTATATATACGTACTACATGTATCGGAATCGGATTAAATTTTTTTCCGACAACAATACGCGGCGCGCATCAAATTTCAAGCCGCGCGAAAGTTTCACAATTTTTATTCGAAGCGGACGAATCAATTTTTCCGACCGCTCGCTCAAACGAGCGCGAGCGGAAAAAACGTTTTCGATCGCAGCTTCGAGAACTTGAGAATCCGGCGAGGAAGTCTCGATAGAATTCCGAGCCGTCAAAGCGACTTGCTCGCAAAAGATTCGACGATCGCACGAATGATTTTTTCATTCTCTCTTGCGCGCGCTTCGATGAAATCGTTTTCTCGTCGTTTCCTCCGATCTCGGAGACGGGATCGGAGAGCGGCCGAAAGGCGACGGATTCGAGCGTGCGATCGTAACGCGATAAGACGACGAGGGAGCGCTCTTCGCTCGCGGAGAGCGCTTCTCGCGGAAGAAAAAATCTTCGTATAAAAATGCACGACGTGCGTCGTTCGCGATTCGCTTTCTGCGTCGCGTCGGGCGTGAATTTCTTTTTTTATTTTTACTAAAATAAAAATTGAAAAACACGCGGGGGCGACGACGACGCAAGAAAAAGATGATCGGACGACGAATCGATGCGCACATCCCTGGTTGATCCTGCCAGTAGTCATATGCTTGTTTCAAAGATTAAGCCATGCATGTCTCAGTGCAAGCCGAATTAAGGTGAAACCGCGAAAGGCTCATTAAATCAGCTATGATTCAATTGATGGTACGATCACGGTTACTTGGATAACTGTGGCAATTCTAGAGCTAATACATGCCAAACGAGTTCCGACCGCGGGTTCGAACGATCTCGCGGAACGAATGCTTTTATTAGAACAAAACCAATCGGATCTCGTTCGAAGAACGAGATCCGCAAATCTATGACGAATCTGAATAACTTTGAGCTGATCGCACGGTCCACAGAACCGGCGACGCATCTTTCAAATGTCTGACTTATCAACTTTCGATGGTAGGTTACGCGCCTACCATGGTAATAACGGGTGACGGGGAAT
>NW_002987883.1:23134-28243 GCF_000006295.1 Pediculus humanus corporis | reverse complement strand
AAAACTAATGACACGATAAAAAAAAATAATGAAATTTTTGTATAAAAAATAAAATAATGAAGACATAAATGTATGTAGTTCTATTTTTGTTTTGTTTTTTTTTCTGTCTTCTTTTTACAAAGTTTTTGTTTTCATATTAAATTTAATTTATGTTTGTATGTTTGTTTAATTTTCTCTCTCTCTCTTTTTTTGACTATTTATTTTTTTCATTTTATTAAAATAAAAATTTCTTTAGTCAATCGTTTCAAAATCGGGCCATAATTAAAAAAAAAATTACATTATTATTATTATTATTAATAATTTTTTTCTTTTTGTAAAAGTGTGATGTATGTATAATAAATAAATTCTAAAACAATTACTATTATAATTATCAATTATTATTTAATATAAAAATTATGTTTTTTAAAAAAAAAATTGAGTATTATTATTATTATTATTATTATTTTCATTTATAATAACGACAATTTCCGTATTAACGTTTGTCAGAGTTTTTTCAACATATATTCCAGGTTTCTATCCTTCTACCTACCTTTAATGAAAAATTTGATCTGATGTATCAGAAAAACATAAGTCCAAGGAGGTATAAAGTAAAAAAAAATGCAACATTAGGTTCAAGCAAAAATAAAATGTCACACCCAAAATAAAACGTAAACATTGGCGTCCTACTTGAAATAAAACGTAAACATTGGATTGCCGCTTAAAATCGTAGTTTTACATTAAAAATATTCCAAAATTTGTTCAAATATATCAGGCAAACTTAAAAAAATGGAGGTGTAAAAAAAACGACACAATTAATGGATTCACACTTAAAATCAGGAGTATAAATAAAAAACAAATAGTATAAAAAACTAATTTTATTTTAATAAACTAGAATAAATTACAAAACTTTTGATACATACAATTTATAATAAATTGTTAAATAAAACTATTAAAATGAATTTAAATAAGTTGACATGCATTTACGTCATGTCAACATATTTAATTCTAATTATTAATATTATTGACACACAAAATATTATATTTAATTGCTATAAAACGCTATAAATACAAATTTCTGTTCAGTTTCTTCACGCTCCCGAGTTCCCGACTCACCCGTCGAGTTTCCGCTCTGGACGTCGAGAGATATCGCTGTCGCGGGTCAATGACATTTCTCCCGGGGCTGCTGTTTAACTGGAAAAAAAAAAAAAATGAAAAGTAAAAAAGGAAAAGAAAATGTTAAATAAAAGATGAAGTAAAAGAAAAGAAAAAAAAAAAAGAAAAAAAATTCATTTCATTCCCCACCCACAACTCGCCCCGGAACTCGAGGCAAGGCGCGGGTGAGGGGAGAGGTTGAGTGGAACTCGGAGAGTCCGAGACCGCAGTCGAAATCCCGAAAAAAAAAAAAATTTTTTTCGCGCCCTCCCCCACCACCATCCGAAACCGCGAGAGCGCGGCTCCGTCGCGGGGTTCGCGTCCGACGTCGGAGAGTCTCGGACCGCGGTCGAATTCCGAAAAAAAAAAAAAAATTTTTCGCGCCCTCCCCCATCTACACCCGAAACCGCGAGAGCGCGGCTCCCGTCGCGGGGTCCGCGTCCGACGTCGGAGAGTCTCCGACCGCGGTCAAAATTCCGAAAAAAAAAAAATTTTTTTTTGCGCCCTCCCCCACCTCCACCCGAAACCGCGAGATCGCGGCTCCCATCGAGTCGCGGGGTTCCGACGTCGGAGAGTCTCCGACCGCGGTCAAAATTCAAAAAAAAAAAAAAAAATTTTTCGCGCCCTCCCCCACCTCCACCCGAAACCGCGTTATCGCGGCTCCCGTCGCGGGGTCCGCGTCCGACGTCGGAGAGTCTCCGACAGCGGTCAAAATTACGAAAAAAAAAAAAAAAATTTTTTCGCGCCCTCCCCCACCTCCATCCGAAACCGCGAGATCGCGGCTCCCATCGAGTCGCGGGGTGCCGACGTCGGAGAGTCCGGGACGGCGGTCGAAATCCCGAAAAAAAAAAAAAAATTTTTTTCGCGCCCTCCCCCACCTCCATCCGAAACCGCGAGATCGCGGCTCCCGTCACGTCGCGGGGTGCCGACGTCGGAGAGTCCGGGACCGCGGTCAAAATTCAAAAAAAAAAAAGTAAAAATTTTTCGCGCCCTCCCCCACCTCCATCCGAAACCGCGAGATCGCGGCTCCCGTCACGTCGCGGGGTGCCGACGTCGGAGAGTCCGGGACGGCGGTCGAAATCCCGAAAACGAATCGATTTCTCCGACCGCTCGCTCAAACGAGCGAGAGCGGAGAAAACGTTTTCGATCGCGACTTCGAGCATTTGAAAATCCGGCGAGGGAGAGAATGTTCCGAGCCGTCGAAGCGACTTGCTCGCAAAAGATTCGACGATCGCACGAATGATTTTTTCACATTCTCGCACGCGCGCTCCGATAAAATCGTTTTCGCGACGGCGAAAGGCGACGGATTCGAGCGTGCGATCGCAACGCGATAAGGCGACGACGAGGAGAAAGCGCTCTTCGCTCGCGGAGAGCGCTTCTCGCGGAAGAAAAAATCTTCGTATAAAAGTGCTGCGTGCGTCGTTCGCGATTCGATTTCTTCGCGTCGCCGCGTCGGGTCCGGAGAGCGTGGATTTCTTTTTATTTTTACTAAAATAAAAATTGAAAAACACGCGGGGGCGACGACGACGCAAGAAAAAGATGATCGGACGACGAATCGATGCGCACATCCCTGGTTGATCCTGCCAGTAGTCATATGCTTGTTTCAAAGATTAAGCCATGCATGTCTCAGTGCAAGCCGAATTAAGGTGAAACCGCGAAAGGCTCATTAAATCAGCTATGATTCAATTGATGGTACGATCACGGTTACTTGGATAACTGTGGCAATTCTAGAGCTAATACATGCCAAACGAGTTCCGACCGCGGGTTCGAACGATCTCGCGGAACGAATGCTTTTATTAGAACAAAACCAATCGGATCTCGTTCGAAAGAACGAGATCCGCAAATCTATGACGAATCTGAATAACTTTGAGCTGATCGCACGGTCCACAGAACCGGCGACGCATCTTTCAAATGTCTGACTTATCAACTTTCGATGGTAGGTTACGCGCCTACCATGGTAATAACGGGTGACGGGGAATCAGGGTTCGATCCCGGAGAGGGAGCCTGAGAAACGGCTACCACATCCAAGGAAGGCAGCAGGCGCGCAAATTACCCACTCCCGGCACGGGGAGGTAGTGACGAAAAATAACGATGCAGGACTCTTTTCGAGGCTCTGCAATCGGAATGAGAACACTCTAAATCATTTAACGAGTATCCATTGGAGGGCAAGTCTGGTGCCAGCAGCCGCGGTAATTCCAGCTCCAATAGCGTATATTAAAGTTGCTGCGGATAAAAAGCTCGTAGTTTGATTTGTGTTCCGAGCAGTCGGTACGCCGTTCGTCGGCGGTCAACTGACTCGCGGCGGAACGTCCTGCCGGTTGACGGAGCGGGTGGCGGCGGCGGCGCGGGGGTTCGTCGACGTTTCTGCGTCCGTCAGTCTTAATCCCGTCGCGGCGCTCTTAACCGAGTGACGCGCCGGGCCGGCACGTTTACTTTGAACAAAACTGAGTGCTTAAAGCAGGCCGAACCCCAGCGCCTGAAAGTCGGATGCATGGAATAATGGAATAGGGCCTCGGTTCTATTTTGTTGGTTTTCGGAATTTCCGAGGCAATGATTAATGGGGACAGGCGGGGGCATTAGTATTGCGGCGTTAGAGGTGAAATTCTTGGATCGTCGCAAGACTAACCTAAGCGAAAGCATTTGCCAAGGATGTTTTCCTTAATCAAGAACGAAAGTTGGAGGTTCGAAGGCGATCAGATACCGCCCTAGTTCTTACCGTAAACTATGCCGGCTAGCGATCCGTCGATGTTCGTTCAGATGATTCGGCGGGCAGCTTGAGGGAAACCAAAGCCTTCGGGTTCCGGGGGAAGTATGGTTGCAAAGCTGAAACTTAAAGGAATTGACGGAAGGGCACCACCAGGAGTGGAGCTTGCGGCTTAATTTGACTCAACACGGGAAACCTCACCAGGCCCGGCACCGGAAGGATTGACAGATCAAGAGCTCTTTCTTGATTCGGTGGGTGGTGGTGCATGGCCGTTCTTAGTTGGTGGAGCGATTTGTCTGGTTAATTCCGATAACGAACGAGACTCTAGCCTGTTAACTAGGCGACGATCCGGACCCTTACACGGGGTATCCGGATCATCCGGCATGGAACGGCGGCGCGCTCCGTCGCGCCGTCTTCAAACACTGCCGGCGACGGAATTTCTTCTTAGAGGGACAAGCGGCTTCTAGCCGCGCGAGATTGAGCAATAACAGGTCTGTGATGCCCTTAGATGTTCTGGGCCGCACGCGTGCTACACTGAAGGAATCAACGTGTCTGACGAATCCTAGGCCGAGAGGTCCGGGCAACCCGTTGAATTTCCTTCGTGATAGGGATCGGGGCTTGCAATTGTTTCCCGTGAACTAGGAATTCCCAGTAAGCGCGAGTCATAAGCTCGCGTTGATTACGTCCCTGCCCTTTGTACACACCGCCCGTCGCTACTACCGATCGAACGATTTAGTGAGGTCTTTGGACTCGTGCGCGGTGTTTCGCGTCGCGTTCGCGCGCGCGCGATCCTTCGCAGTCGCGAGGAAGACGACCGAACTTAATCGTTTAGAGGAAGTAAAAGTCGTAACAAGGTTTCCGTAGGTGAACCTGCGGAAGGATCATTACCGTATATATTAAACATGTGAACAAGTGAAATGTTGAATTAATTTTTACACAAGACTTTGTTGAGACCGTCGCGAAAGATGATGACGATGACGGAATTTCGCGTCGGGCGCCCGGATTTCGTTCGGGCAGTAGAAAACTCGATTGATTTTTTCGATTTTATATTTAAAAATGCGAAAACGACGAAACAATCATATATAATTCTACGAAGCGTTTCGCCCGAGAACGAGTCTCTAATTATTTTTAATTTTTTTTAGCATTGCACGACGACGCGTGAAATAAAATTACAAAAAAAACACGAGAATTTCTGAAGAAATGAATCAATCGATGTTAATCGTTGATTAATTTTATTTGAGAGAATGAAATAAAACCCTGAACGGCGGATCACT
>NW_002987883.1:0-19496 GCF_000006295.1 Pediculus humanus corporis | reverse complement strand
TAGACCGTCGTGAGACAGGTTAGTTTTACCCTACTGATGGCTTTCGTCGTTGCGACAGTAATCCTGCTCAGTACGAGAGGAACCGCAGGTTCGGACATTTGGTTCAGCACTCGGTCGAACGACCGGTGGTGCCAAGCTACCATCCGTCGGATTATGCCTGAACGCCTCTAAGGCAGAATCCGGTCTGGACGAATGCGAGAAAAGGGCAACGATAATCTCAGGGGTCTCCGGAGTCGGAAGGCTTCGAAAACCACGAGGACGGGGCGCGGTGGCGAACGTCGCCGTCTTTCTCGCGGAGTTCATTCGCCGCGGGAGGGCGGCGGGAACGACGTCTGCGGTTTCGCGATCGCACGGCGCCGGATCTCGTCGCTTTCGTCGGCCGTTCGCGCTCGCTCGCTCGACGAGCGTTCCAGCAAAGAAAACCGCGTCCGACCGTAAGCGCTAGTGATAGATCTAGAAAGACTGCATCGGTCTTTCCGGATCGCTCATCTTGTAAAAGCGCACGGCACGATGTGACCAAGCACACACAGACACGTGTAAGCCGGATCTCGGGCCGGGCGCGGGGTGAGCGGTTCCCGTTTTGACGCGGGGATCGGTTCCTCGCTCCGTTTTGCCTCCGAGCACCATGGTTCCAGCGTGACACGCACGCGTGCACGTCGACGTGGAGACCCGGAATCGTTCGTAAACGACTTAGGTGCTGGGCGGAGTGTTGTACACTAGAGAGCATCACGAAACTCTGAGATGCGATCTGTTGAGACTATGCTCTTGCTCGGGGGATTCGTCCTGTCGGTTGGACGGGACCTCCGAATTGAAGCGACTTCGTTCGATCAATTTTATATTATTATATATATTATATTTATTTAATTTTTTTTCATTTTTTTTAACTTTATTTTTTTCTTCAAATTTTTTCTTTAACTTTTCTTTTTATCTTTAATTTTTTTTTATTTTTTTCTCTCGGTGCACTTGTGCCCCTGTTGCACTGATCAAAACTCGACGAACGTCGAGTTTTTACAATACGCGCTCGCTCCCGATCCCTTTTTCTCTTTTTTTGTCTTCATTATTTCTTTTTTATTTTTTCTCTCGGTGCACTTGTCGATCAATTTTTTAATTTTTTTTCTTTCTATTTTTTCATTAACTTTTTTTTCTTCATCATTTTTTTTTCTCTCGGTGCACTTGTGCCCTTATTGCACTAATCGAATCTCGACGCACGTCGAGTTTTTACTATACGCTCTCGCGCTCGATCCCTTTTTTTCTTATTTGTTCCCTCGGTGCACTTGTGCCCTTGTTGCTCGTTTTGCGTGCGTGTGTACGTACGTCATTTGACCCTTGTTTCTCCCCCTCATTCGAATAACGCATTCCGTTAAAACGAGGTATTTTACTAAAAAAAAAAAATCAAGCAAATTAAATAAATAAATAAGGCTACAATACAAAGAAAGATAATATATTAATAAAAAATTTAATAATAATAATAATATTTAAAATTGAAAATAAAAAAAAAATCACTTCCGTTCTTTCAATTCCAATACTTTTTCACGCTCCATTGTCTGTTCTTTGTCAATGCGCGCAAGGTACGAGTCAAAGACACCGTGTCCCGTCAGTATTTGCGTGAGCCGAAAGGACAACGCTCCATGCTCACGCCCCGTCCAATCAGGTAACCGCGAACCCAGCACGCGGACGATTTCCCCCCGTAAAGTTTCCGGCCTTCTTCGAGCCGCATACGCCAAGTCTCTAAAGCACCAAAGCCCGGGGGACGAATCTTCCCCCAAAGTAATCGAACAAGAAATCCGGAGCCCGAGTCGAAGTACCGCGACAAATCCTTTCTTCCCTCGTGCCTCGGGAGACGGTCGCGACTTGCCACGCCGCTCGCACCTCCTCCGCAGAGACGAAGTGAGCTTCAGGAGATAGAGAGATATTCCAGAGTGGTCGGGTCTCCGAAGCACCCCCCGCGATCCATCCTCGCTTCGCCCCACCGTCGAAATGACTCGGTCGAACAACTCGCGAGGGTTAAGATCTTCTGGAGACGAGTCGATTCCGCACGATCTTCCCGAGGTCCTTCCTCTCGCATCCCCGCCTTCCTGAAAGAAAAGTACGGAGTCCCACACTTTTTTTCTCCCGAGGTTGGTTAGATACAGGTCTGTCTCTTCGTATTTGGCCGAGGAGAAACCGAAATCGAATTGCCGCACATCGGGACAAAGTCCCTCATGACCCTGGAGGCCGACGAAAAACACCCGGCTGCACTACCGAAATGCTCTCGCCGACCATTGTAAAAATGAACGACAAATCCGACCCGGGTCCCACGACCAGACACATCCGCTGCACTCGTCCTCCAATTAGCTGGATTACAGGATCACGCCACTAACTCCCGGCCCCAAGGAGGTATTTAGCTCAACTACTACTTTTAATCACCTCAAGAAATGTAAAAGTATTGAAAGGAATCTGTTATGCCTTTTCATAATTCCTTACATTAAAATCAATCATTACATAGGCCACTAATTTTTCCTGATTTTCATACAGATTTAAAGGGGGTATCACACTATCAATATAATCAACTATGTTGTAATGAGACAAACTAACTCAAAAAAGGGCCTAAAACAACCAACAATCAGAGTGAATTAACTCTTAAAGATAATAGATATATGAGTCAATATATCAAATCAATAATTAATATAAATATTTTTAAAAATATTATAAAATAAAACTATATTAAAATTATAATTAAATAAGTCGACATGATTTACTACTAGGTATGTCAACCGCTGCACTCCCTCACCCTCTTATTATTATTATTATTATTATTAGTACTCTTATTAAATTCAAACCTTTTTATTTATTTAAAATTTATAAATATCAAATGATCATCACCATCACCGTAGTCGTTTTTTCTGGAACGTGACGCCATTTAAAAAAAAAAAAAAAAAAAAAAAAAAAAAGAAAAAGAAAAAAAAAAACAAATGACGACGTTAATGTTTACATGAATGTGTTTATATATAAAATAATTGTGATATATTGTTTTTCTTTATTTGAAAAAGGAAAAAATAAAAAAATAAAATGGATGATATTGATTCAAAAATGGATAAAATGGAGTCTTCAAAAGAAGAATATCCTTGTAAAAAATTTAAAAAATTAAATTCGGCAAGAAGAATTAATTGGGACGATTACGAAAGGATATCAAAAGATGAGGATTCCATTTGTGAGAATAAAAGAGAATTTGATGGCGTCGTCGATAATTGTTATAACAACGATTCATCATTATCATTTGATATAACAATGGAAGAAGATGACGTTAAAATGAATTTATCGGGGAACGGTGACGTAATAGATGAGAAAAATATAAATCAAGTTTGTTGTAATTATAAAAAATTAAAGGAAAACGTTAATTTTCAATGTTGTAGTTATGTAAGGACTCGAGATGACGTGGGATCAAGGAGAAATTCACTAACGGATCCTGCCACGTTAATCAATTACGATAATACATATAAATATTTACAATGTCGGGGAGAAAGTCAAGAAATTAACGAAATAAACAGTAAAAATTATCAATTTATCATACCGAATCAAACCGTTTTGGTAGAAGTAGTGGATAATAATAAGACAACAATTGAAAACGTGCAAAAATTAAATGATGATGATAACAACGTTGATAAGAAAACTCCGGATCGTAACACATTTAAAAAAATTCACGAACAACTTTTATACGAGTGCAATTTAACACCTAAAAAAATTAAAAAAAAAAATCAAGGTTTCTGATTTTGATGATGATTTCTGGTTTTCGTGTATTAATCTCTCTCTCTCTCTCTCTCTAATTTTTTTACTCCTTAAATCCGTGTGAACTCCGCCATATTTATAATTAATTAAAACAGTTTAACCAAAAAAAATATAAAAATATCCAAATCCGGAAAATTGTTGCACACGCATACGCACACATGTTCAGTTAAAATTAAAAAAAAATAATTCCTACTCCCTTTCCACTTCCTCCCCTCCCCCTCCCCCACCTCCCACTCATAAAAATCAAACCGTTTGTAATTATTGATTTTATTGATTTTTTTTTTTCGTTTTAATTTAATTACCATTAATCCTTAATTTAAGTAAATCATGTTGTGTAGTAGGTATATAATTATACGCACACAGTAACAAAAAAATTAATAAAATCAATTTTTATTGAGATATTTTTTGTAAAATGGATACACATTTTTTTTAAATATGTTATTCTAAAAATCCTTTTTTTGAAATAAAAAATAAAAATAAAACTTTTTAAATGTTGTTTTTGTTTTTTGTTTTCCCCACCGGAAAAAGAAAAAAATAATAAAACTTTATTTATTTTAAGTAATAATAATTTACACTGTACACGTTTTTCAGTCTCTTTCAATTTTTTTTATTTTATTTTCTGATTCCACGTTTAAAAATAAATTATTACAACCGAAATGGAAAAACAATAAAATAAAATAAAAAATTGACTTTTTTTTTTTTTTTGTTGAAAATTTAATCAAGATTCGAATTTTTTTTTTTTTAATTTCCAGGCACGCATATACATACATACATACATACATACATAAATATGTATGTATGTAAATAATTAACGCCTTACATAGATTCGTAAATTCTATACATAATTTTTTTTTTTTTCATTTTTACTTATTTATTTTCTTTCTAAAAAACAACTCCACTAATATAACATATTTTTTTCTTTTTATACAAATTATATCATCATTATCATCATCATCAATTTTTTATATATATATATTTTTTTACTACTTTTATAAAAAATCCCTAATTTGGCTTTTTATTATTATTATTATTAATAAAATGTTTTATATATTGTCCGAACACTTAATCGTGAGAGAGTGAGAGTGCACTTTGTTTATAGCCAGGCTCCAGATTCTTGTTCCAAAACGGATGCAGCATCACTTCTACCCATGACTCTTAATGTATTTAATAAATCCGTGACGGCATTTGATTCTCTGTGTCTTGCTTCCCATAAGTCGAGAATGTGTTCAGTCGGACTCGATTTCGTTGCAAAGTAATTAATGTACCTTTTTTTTTAAAAAAAAAAAAATTTTTTATCATCTTGATTCATTTTTTTCCGCGGCGGCCATTTGTGATAAAAGTTTTTTGGTCGTTACCTATCAACGTTCAGTCTTTGAGCTAACATCCTCCAATCGTTACCTCTTGCGTTCGGCGGATCTAAACATTGGCAAATTTTTTTCCTAAGTGTTTTGTTAAGTCTGAACGGTTGATTTGAATTTTCTAATGTAGCCACACTCGAACTATAACCGGAACTGCACGTGATTGTCACGTTTTTCGGCGGACTAGGTAGCGGCTAAATGATAACAATAAACAACATAATTTTTTTTTCATAAGGATTTTATCATCAACAAAGTGTGATTTTTTAAACAAACAAGCAAACCTTTTGGCAATTGTTATTTAAAGACGGTCCTTTTAATTCAGTGTTAACTCTAAATATTTGGCGATGCGTTGGCGAACCTCTTTGACTGGCTAATATTCTAAATTGTATATTGTCGACGGTTCTGTCAATTTTTTCTATTTTAAACGAACAGTGTAAATGATTGTGAGTTGAATTCCAAATGTGATGAAAAGGAATTTCTACGGTTTCGGATTGAGGTTTCAATTTCCATCCTGAACCGACATCTTCAAGTGTTAA
Organism: Pediculus humanus corporis; assembly: GCF_000006295.1. Taxonomy (NCBI): domain Eukaryota; kingdom Metazoa; phylum Arthropoda; class Insecta; order Psocodea; family Pediculidae; genus Pediculus; species Pediculus humanus. The sequence goes on along the minus strand of NW_002987883.1, from coordinate 13,837 downwards.
TATTAAAGGAGCACTCATATCTTGAAATAATATTGTCTTGGTTTTATCGAGAAGAATACCGCCGAGTTTTTTTTCCAATTCCATAACACCCTAAACATATCATTTAAAAAAAAACAAAAAACAAAATTTTATGTCATCTTTCTTTAATATGTATTTTTCCAAAAAAAACAAAAATTTGTTTTGAATCTCACCTGCAAAGCTGCCGTCGTATCTTCAACCGTGTATATTCTTACATTATAATCTAAGGCTTGAGAAACTTGTGGTCCAAAAACAGCCAATCGAAGCTGTTTAACGGCTCTTCCCGTAGGAAGAGATTCACCGACGAGGCAAAACCTCATCAAAGTATCTGTCACAAGATAAACTTGGCCGTTGTCAAGCTGCGTAAACATGGAGGTGTTTATAGTTTCTTCACCTAAGGTTACTAACCTCTGAAAAATAAAATTGTTTATTAATAATAATAATAAATATAAATTATTCATGAAGTTCTCAAAAAAAATAATAATAAAAAAAATTTGCCTTCTCCTCCACCTCTTTATCGGCTTTGAACATAACCCGCATGTATTCATTTACCGATAAGGACTTCAAATGCGTTTATTATTATTATTATTATTTTTCTTACCTGCCAAACAGGTGGGGCTTCCAAAGGAGAATCACAACACCAAACACTCACACACCAGTGTCCGTATTTTAAACTGGCACAATGCTGAAAATTAATTATAACCGGTTTTTTAAATATTAAACCATTTGGCCCGCACAAAACAACTGGACTCAATTGAGTTTGTTTTTCTGAAAGTTTCGGACGATGTCTGTCCTCTCTTAAAACTGCAACAAACATTTCCTCCTTTTGTCCTCGGGTCAAAGAACCATCGGGCACTGTTAATGTAACCCCTGACCCCGGTACCATGAGTCTACACCCAGAAGAAGTCGCAATTGTCGAAACGCAACAATCAGGATCCAAACCGGAGGGTATCGTGCTATTTATATTGTACATTGAATTTTTCGAGGTAACCGCTGGGAAAAAAAAAAAGAAGAAATGTCGGTTCAACGGTAAGATTAATTAAAAGATAAAAAAAAAAAAAGAAAAAAATGTTTTATTTATATTTACAGGAACATGTAAAACTGCTGAGGCTGTGAATTGAATCTGAATGAGGAGTTTTTTCGCTGGATGGCTCGTGTTGAGGAGTGGCAGTGGCAGGGCAACTACTACTCGCTAAACTTCCCGATTGACTCGACGTAGATGGAGATGTTGGACCTCCTAATTTTAAATTATTTTTTTTATTATAATAAATGAAATTATGTTTAAAAAAAAAAAAAAAAACAAAAATTAAACTTGAATACGAACCTTGAGAAGTGCTTAAATGCGGTACGTCATAATGATGTTCTGAACATGATCTACTTAATCCACATTTATCCGTGTAAGGATATTCGTAGCAAGGATGAACGTTAATCCCGACGACGGTTTGCGTTAAATCAGGTTGCTGCGGAAGCGATGATAAATTTTTCTTTTCTTGATCCGTAAAATATTCAGGTTGATAATCTAAAATCGAACGAAAAAAGTAATAATAATAATTTTAATTAATTACACTTTGGTAACGAAAAACAAAAGGAAACGAAAACAATTTCGTTAGTAAAAAAAAAAAAGAAGAATACTATTTAAAAAGGAGAAAATAAATTTCTTTTTAAAAACGAAGTAAAAGAAACTTGTTGCTTGAATAGCTGCCACGAAAGAATTTAAGAAAAACCACGACGACTCCAGAGAAAATTCCAACATCGACCTCTTGGAATTTAACTTAAAAATGTCACTTGGGTATTGATAAAAGAAGAAGAAAAAAAAAGTCACGTATTTTTTCATCATCAACCTCCTATTTGACCAAAATAATTTTTCATTTAATTTCATTTCGTGAAAACTTTTTTTTCCCCTCTCCCCTTGAAATATATATAAATAAATTTTAAGTTTGTAAGTATACAAACAAACAAACAAATAAACAATCAAACAATCACAAGAATTGCATTATCAAACCAAAAAAAAAAGTAATAACAAATCGAAAAAAAAAAAAAAATTTATTTTGTTAATAATGAAACGTATAAATAATTACCATTCATAAATAAAATACTCATTATTATTATTATTATTACAAGGTATATTTATAAATTATAATAAGGTGCGTCGATAAATAGACAACCGCAAAATGCATTTGCAGGTTGATTATGCAAATGAATTTTAAATAAAAATAAAAAAAAAACTTTCATATTAATGCGGCCTTACATATGGACAACTTTTCGTAAATTAGGCGTGAAATATTTGAGACGCCATCTTTTTTTTTTTATTTTAATTCGTGTGCCGTGGAAAAAGAAATTCTCCATGGAGAATTTTTGAAAGTTTTATTATTAAATGCGTTCACCTTTTGTTAAAATGTTCAATTTCGTATTCTATAAACGTAAAATTTTTAAGTTGCGATTAAAATAAAAAAAAAAAAAAAATTGTTATGGGCGTGTGCATGACCCATTTAAAAAAAAAAAAGAAAAAGATAGAAAGAAAGAAAGAGAAAGATTCTCCAGAACTATTAATTAGTTAATTAAAAATTACATTTAAAAAAAAAAAAAACCAACCATTTTATTCATCTCATTATAATTTTTACGAAAGTTTTTTTTTTTTTTTTAGGTTCGATTAAAATTTTATCTTTTTAAAAAATTCAAAAATAAAAAATTACTTAAAACCGCGCCTAATAAAAGCACTTACGTGAATTACGGAAACGAAGAAAATTCAAAGAACTTCCGGTTTTTTTTTTTTTATTTTTAAAAATCAAAAAGCCTTTTTATTTTCCAGATTTTTTCATTGAATAAAATCGATAAAATTAATATTATTATTATTTACTTAAATATGAAATTAATAAAACTCTATTACATCAATCGTATCGATGAAAACAATCGTACAAACACCAACAACAACAACAAAAAAATCGTTTGTTTTCATTTAACCTCGTGAAAATTCATCGAAATGAAAATTTAAAAAAAAAAATTAATTAAAGTTTTAAAAAATTTTCAATTGGACTTAATAATTAAAATGAAAAATGAAGTGGAAAAAGGAAAAATGAAAAAGGAAAAACAACCTTTTCATAAAATAAAACCTGAAAAACAACCGCTTTAAGGTATTTACTCGATGAAACGCTTAAAACAAAAAGTGTGAAAACAATTGGGGAAAAAAACAACAAGAAGAATAAGATCGAGAATAAGACAGTCGAAGTATAAAACAGATGATAATAAAAAGATAGAGAGAGAGAGAGAGAGACAGAAAGGATGATGAAACGAAAGGAGATGAAGAAATAGGTTAATAATTTGAAAAACCTTTTTACTACTTTTAGTGTTAAATAAAATTAGAAAAGCAACAAATTTTACTTTGGTAAACACACACACCAATGAAAATTTGTTTACAATGAAAACGTTTTTACTAAACCTTGTTATTATTATTATTATTCGATTTATTATCATTGTTTTAATTATTATTATCATTATCATTATTATTATTATTATTATTTCAATATTAAACAAAAAAAAAAATACTACACTCGTACACTAATAATAATAATATCCGCGTACGCCTCAATTAATAAAAACTCTACTACTTTTCCTCCTTCTAAAATAATAATAATATTAATAATAATAATAATAATAATATATATGTACATATGAAAAAAAGAACGAATAAAAACTTTTCGCAGTTTTTTTTTTTTTTTTTTTACGAGTTGGGAAAAAATTTTTTTAAAAAAACTTTATGGAAAATATTTTCCGGCTCAGCTGGAAAGAAAAAACTTTTCAAATTTACATATAAGTTCATAAAAAACAAAAACAGACAAAAAAAAAAAAAACGGAAAATTTATTTTTTTTAATTTTTTATTTGTTAAAAAGGGGGAGGGAAGGAGGGAGGAGAGAGAAAGTTTTTTTTTTATAAAAAAAAACTGTAAAAAGGGGATTTAAAAGGTTTTTCTTTACATTTTTTTTTTTTTAAATATAAATAAACCTATTAAAATAATTAAGAGTTTAATTATTATTATTATTATTATTAAAAAAGCAGAAGAAGAAAAAGAAAAAGAAGAGAAGAAGAAGAAGAAGGAAAAGTTTTCATATCATCGCCGTCTTATAAATTTTTTCTTAATAATAATAATAATAATTATAATAAAAAGCGAAGAAAAATTCAAAGAAGGAACAAAAAAAAAATTATTATTATTATTATTATTATTATTATTATTATTATTATTATTATTATTATTATTATTACCATCATCATCATCATCATCATCGTTTTTTTTTCTTCCTTTTTTTACCCTCTCGTCTAATTAAGTAACGGTTTAAAAGTATTAAATAAAAAAAAAAAATTTCTTCTGCTATCTTGAGGGTGTTTTATTATTTTTAATAATTTTTCCTTTTTTTTTTTTAATTTTTTTTTTTACAGTCAATAAAATTATTTATTATTAATTCGATGATGATGATGATAATAATAATAATAATAATAATAATATTACGATCGGCAATCGATAATTATTACAACAATAACAATACGATGATGATAATAATAATTGTGGATATTAAAAAAAAAAAAAAAAAAAAAAAAAAAAAAAATCTTACCGGAAGCCGCCATGTTGTACATCGAATGATTTCTTCCTTTTCTCTTCAACATTTTATATATAATAAAAATAAGAAAAGTGAAAACTGTTAGTGCCACGGCAAGTCCAATGTATAAAGCAACATTTGTATTTACTTCCGCTTTTGTGGCTGTGGAAAAAAAAAAAAAACGAATTAATAAATTTTCCTATTATTATTTTTTTTTTTCTTCCTGTGACGTCCTCCTCCGCGTCACATCCCACTATTATAATCCCTCCTCCTCTTCCCCCTCACTTCTTCCCACAAACGTTTTTTTCACTTCGTGTTTTTTAAACGGGTGAGGGAGGAGAGAAGGAAGGGGGAAAAGTCAATTGAAAAAAACAAAAATAAAAACGTTTAAAAAAAGAAAAAAAAGAAATTTAAATGCATCATGTGTAGATTTTCATTTAGAATATTAATGAAGGGTAAAAAAAAAGGAGGAAGGAAAAAGGAAAAAAAGGAAAAAAAAAGTAACAAAAAGGTAAAAAAAAAAGGAATAAAAGGAAAATATATATATTGAAAAAGGGTTGATTGAAATTACTGGGCACAAAAAAAAAAAAACTCCCGGCTTTTCCTCTTCTTTTTCCCCATCGTAAAAATTTTCAATAAAGTAAAAAGGATTTATAATAAATAAAAAAATTTTTTTTTGCTTTTTAATATCCTGATTACGGTCCTGTATATCGTATTAAATTATTAAAAATAAATAAAATAAAATAAAATAAAAAATGAAAAAAATGTAGCCGAGAGAAAGTCAAAAAAAAAAAAAAAAAGGAAAAAAAATTTTTTTAATAAGTTTTTATTTTTATTTTTTTGCGGTAGGAAGAGGGAAGGTAGGGGAGGGAAGGCGGGGAGCAAAACCTGAATTCAACGTTTTCAATTATAACAAATGATGAAAACAATAAAAGGCAGAAAACTAAAAATAAAATGGTTCGTTTAATTTAACGAAAGAAATAATAGGATGTGATTAAATAAAATGGGAAAAGATTTTTAAGCCTTTCAACGACTTATAACTATTTTCTATTTGAAAATTTTTTCCTTTTTTTTTTTCTTTCTAAAATTCATGTAAAAATTATTTTTTTTTTAAATTAAAGTTTTATTCATTTTTTTTTTTCAAACAAACATTTTAATGTTGTTGTTGTTGTGAAAATAAAAACAAAAATTCAATTATTCGAAAACGATTTTTTCCTGTAGAAATTTCCAGACGTTTTTTTTTTTTATTTAATTACGTATTTGGCTGGAATTTCCAAAAAAAAACTGGGAAAAACACAGAGATACGTACAACGAATCGATGACGTGATTTATTTTATTTAAAAAAAATTTTTTTAATTTAATAAAAGGTAAATTAATTAAAATATAAAAAAAGTAATTAATTAATTAAATGTAATCGTTTTAAAATTAATCGTTACCATAAAACAACAAAAAAAATCAAAAACAACAAACAACAAACTGTACAAACAACAAAAAAATAAAAAGCAGAAGAAAAGAAAAAGTTTTCCAGCGTTAGAGTAGAAAGTCTTAAGTCACTAATTTATATTGATTGAGTTTTTTCTTAAAATCAAAAAATTTTTCTGTGGGAAAATAAAAAAAAAGGTGACTCTAATTTTAGGAGTGATTGTTGTTGTTGTTGTCGTGGTAGTAGAAACGAAAGGAAATCCAAAGAAAAGGGTAGAAATTTAAATTAAATAAATTTTTATTCTTTAATCGACGCCATCACACAAAATAAATAAAAAACTTTTTTTTTTTTTTTAAATAATTTCGGTTGTTGATTTTGCCGTCTCCCCTTCTTACTCTATGATTTTACTTTATTCTCTACTCTATGATTATACTCTATGACACGACAAAAGTACTTTTTTTAAAAATTATTCAATAATAAAATAAAAATCGGAAAAAAGGCAAAACTTATCCAATATCAAATGGTCTTTCTTATTATTATTTTTCATCAATTTTCTTTTTTTTCCGGTTCTTTTCTTTATCGATTATTATATATATATATATATAATCTGAGATAAAAATGGATTAGGAGAAAGAAAGAATAAAAGAAAATAATAAGAAATACTAAATATTAAAATCCATTATAAAAAAAAAAATTATTCATTCAAATTTTTTTTTCTTTTTTTTTTTATTTTTTTTGTGTAAAATAATAAAATAAAATAAAATAAAAATTTTTGACATAAAAGAATCCATTTTACTCGGTGGGAGGGAGAAAGGGGAGAGAAGGAGAAGGAGGAAAGTAGGAGGAAAGTGGGTGTATGAAAAAAAATCACATTTTCCTATTTTCTTTTCTTTATTTTTTATTAATATTATTATTCATTTCGTTTATGAATTTTAAGCTCATTTCTCCTCCCCCCCTCCGAACGTAATTTTCATTCATATCATACGTCCATCATATAAATTTTTAATAATAATAATAATAATAATAATAATAATAATAATAATAATAATAATATTGTTTATTGTAGGTTACGCGAAATTTAAAAAAAAAATTCATTTAAAAAACCAGAAAAAAAAATTAGTTTATATTATTCCCGTTAAAAAAAAAATGGCGACGGAAATTAAAAAAAAAAAAAAAATTGTATTTTGTTTTGTTTTGTTTGTTTGTTTGTTGCTTTTTAATTTAATATATCGAGTCATAACGTATCAAAAAATAAAAAAATAAAAAAACAAACAAAAGGTCAATAAAAAAATTCTTTTTAAAAAAATCAACGACTGTGAATTAATGGCTTTTTTTTTTTTTTTTGTAAAAACTACGGAAAACAAAAGAAAAAAAAAAGTTTGTTTATTTTGATGCCGTAAACCTTTTGTTTACAAAAAAAAAAGTATCCATGTTAATAAATTTTTTTTTTTGGCTAGCACAATAACAGTAAAAAAATTTTTTTCTTTTTTCAATTTAACTTTGAAGGCGGACACATATATATATTAATTATTTTATGAGTTTAATTATTATTATTATTGTTATTATTATTATTAAAGCCATTTTGAAAATGTTCAATGTCTGACGTTATTAAAAAAAAAAACAACCGAAAAAAAAGTAACTGATAATTTGAATTTTCATAAATTTCTTCAGTATAGTTTATAAACGTAACAAAAAGGAGTAGATTTGTTTAAAAATTTTGTTATTATTATTATTACTTTTTTCCCGCGAGATAAAAAAAGTTAAAATATTATTATTATTAATATTTTCGCATTGATTTTTTTCTCTTCTTTTTTTTTTTGATTTCATCCTCCTCCTCCTCTTCTCTCTCCCCCCCTTTTTTTTTTAAATTCTTCATCCGTCACTGATTTTCTCTATACTCCCACCACGATCCTCGCTCTCTCTCTTTCAAACTCCGAAACAAAAAAAAAAAACCACCAACCTTTGGAAAAGAAAAACCTTTCTTATCATTCATAGAGTTTTCTTTGTACGATTTTTATTTCCGTTTAAACCTTTTTTTTTTATTTTTATTTTTCCATTCTTAGAATTTTTCAAATCAAAATTGGATTCATGTCGGAATTCAAATATAACTTTAATAATGTACTTTTTACAAAATGATTCCAATGGTCGATTTTAAATTCAAAAAAAAAAAAGGAAAAAAAAGGAAAATTTTTTTCACTTATTTCCTTCCCTTTCTCGCGTTATCATTTTTTTTTTTTTTTCGATTTAAATTGAATTTTTCCCCCCTCCCCCCTTTCACTTTTTTTTTTTCAAATTTAAAAAACAACAAATTGTTTTGTGATGCAAACGACTAAATCAATTCAAAAAAATTTTATTTAATTATTATTATTAATAAAAAAAAAATTCACGAGTCAATAAACAAAAAAAATAAAAAATATTAAAGCGACAACAACAACAACAACAACAACAACAACAATCGCAATCATGGCGGCAACAAAACAAAAAAAAATTAATCTAGTGTAAGTAAATACATAGATGTATTCATTTGTTTTTAATAATATAAAAAATCGTTGGACCAAAATCAACCGGAAATGAAATCCATTTAAATAAATACAAAATAGGAAAATAATATAAATATAATGATGATAACGTTGTTTTCGTTTTTGTTTTTTTTCTTCTCTTCTCTCTCTCTTTTCCTCTCCTTCTCCCCTCCCATCCCTTCGCCATCCAAACTATTTCCTTTTTGTCGTTGTTGTTGTTTTTTTTTTTTATTTAAAATAAAAAAAATTCAAATAAATTATTGAAATAATCGATTGGTCGATCGATCGATTAAACATTAGAGTTATCGATAACGTCGTTCGTTTTATCAACATTATTATTATTATTAACAATTTTAATTTTTAACGCTCTAATAAATATTTTAATTTTTTTTTTTTTTTAAATCTATTTTAAATAAATAAATAAAAAATTGAAAGAAAAAAAATTTATTTTATTTATTGTTACTGTTGTTGTTGTTGTTGTCGTCGCTGTTATTGTTGTGTAAAAAAAAAATAATAATAATAAGATTTAAGTTAAAAACAAATTACCTTCTTCCGCTTGTGTTGCTCCATCGTAACTGACAACATCATTGGATTTAACTAGAAAGAAAAAAAAGAAAAAATTAGAAAATAAATTTTAACATTTTAACTTTGAGTATAAAAAAATTAAAAGTTTTTCACGCAAGAAAAAACTTTTTTTTTTTAATAAATAAGTTGCAATTTTAATCTGACAACCTGACAAAACAAAAACAAACAAACAATTTTAAACAATTTTTTTTTCTTAATTGTTTAAATTTAAATATAATTAATGTACCAGAATTCAATTTTTTATACGAGAAAAAAAGGCGGGAAAAAATTTTAAAACGATATTTATATTTTTCTTCATTCCTCTTGAATATTTCAATAAAAACAATCGAAAATACTACCGAACGAATAAAACTTATTGAAAAGGTATAAAAAAACTCAACATTATTTCACTTTTCGTGTCAACAACATTCAAACTCTCATCTCGACTTTGAAATTCAGAAAATAAAAAATAAAAAAAAAAGGTATAACTTTTTTTTTTTACCTTCGACTGCTGGAAAATTATCCAGTACTTGAGACAAATGAGAAAAAAAAATAAAAAAAAGAAAGGAAAAATAAGGAAAGAAAGAAAGAAAAGAAAAGAAACGTTTTTACGCAATTTTAATGCGTCTTACGATATTTTTCACCTGTCACTTTTTTTTCTTTTTAAATTATTTGTGACGTCACAAAATGACATCATTGTCATTTTATAACTCCTCATTCGTTTATTCAAAAAAAAAAAAATTACATTTAATATCATTATTATTATTATTATTTATTTATTTATTTACGTGACGATCATTGGGTACCTGGCGAAATATTTTTGTATCAAATCATTTTCCCTCTATTATTATTATTATTATTATTATTGTATCTGTACGTATGATGAGTAAATTTTTTTTTTTTGTTTACTAAGTTCGCGTGTGAGTTTCAAACTATTAATTTAATATTATTATTATTTATTTATTTATTTTAAATTTGCAAGTCAAAACATAATAATTTAAAAAAAAAAAATTCGTGTAACGCATAATTATATACGATAGGATGCGATTTTTTTGCAAATTGTTCAGCGTTAAATATTTGCCTTTAAGTTATTATGTTTATTATTTTTTTAAAGTTGGTAACTTCCAACATGAAAATTTCTATTCGTTAATTATATGTTTACTTAACACGAAATGATATGGAAAAAAAAATTATTATTATTATTATTTTCATCATCCTCATCATCCACATCATCATTATTATTATTCGAGACGGGAAAATCAAGTTTTCCTTACGTAATAAAACGATTAAAATTTTTTTTTTTTTGTTGAAAGTTTTCGTGATTTAACCGTCGCAAATATTTCTTATATTATTACAATTGATAGGAAAAAGATCTGGAAAATTCTCTGCGTAATTCAAATTGGTAAGAAGGAAGCGTGGGAGGGGGGTAAGGAGGGAAGGAAGGGGGTGGTTTTCTTCCACAATAAAAGAATTCGAATCGAAGATTAATATATTATTGAAAATTCTTTAAATTATTTTATTCTGTCGTTTTTCGAATATCTCTATCTATCTATCTATCTATTGAAATCTAAAAAACTATTTTCATTTAAAATAATAATAATAATAATAATAATAATAATAATAATAATAATAATAATGAGTGTTTAATATTTTTATTAACTAACTAATAAGACTTTTTTATTTATTTTTAAATTTAATTAATTAATTATTCGAACTATGAATAAATCAAAAAATTTACGTAAAGTCGTTATTTACGAGATAGAGAAAGACAGAGATAGAGAGAGACAAAGAGAGAGAGAGAGGGCGTTAATTTTTTTATTAAATTTTATTTGGTAAAAAAAATTTTATTTAAACAAGTCATTAACGTCAAATCCGTAAAAAAAAAAAAAAAAAATTCATCGAACTCCTCGTGTGCGTGTGCGTGGATGTGCGTGCGTGTGTGTGAGTTTACCATAAACGATTGTAATCGAAAATCACGATTTACGTGTTACATGATTATTAACGAAGGCAACAACAACAACAACAACCAACAAAAAAAAACTTTTGGAAAGGGAGAGATTTAATTGTTTATTTACTTAATTTAAAAAAAAAAAAAAAAACTGGTTTTTCGAAACGAATAATAAACGGGGAGGGAAAAAAAAGAGTGAGAGAGAGAAAATGAAAACAACAGTGAAAGGTAGTACGACGACGATGTATATTTTAACGCTTAACAAAAAAAAAGGAAAATTTTAAATAAAACCGCGAAAAAAATATTTTTACACGCGATTGTTTAAAATGCTTGTTTTTTCGCCAAAAAAAAAAAAAAATTAAATTAGAAATAAAAAAAGAAGAAAACTTAAGGAAAACAAACGAACAAATTAAATAAAAATTTAACAACAAACTCTCACTGTTGTTCCTGACACTGTCCCTCATTCTCTCTCTCTCTCTTCCGAGCTTTCCACGACAGGAAACAAACGAATTTTTTTTTTTTTTTTTTAATTTTATTTTTTTGTCACATGTTTTTTTCTTTCTTTTTTTTTTTTTTTCATCAATCAACAAATTCAAGAAAAGAAAAGGAAAAAAAGAATGGTAGAAGAAGCAGAAAAAAAAAGAAACTATTCATTTTCTTTTTTAAAAGGTTTGGGATCCCCTAAGAGGACGAAAACTTTTTTTTTTAACATTATCTCTCTCTCTCTGTTTCTCTCGGGTTTTAGGAAATCGATCAAAAATTTTCCAGATTAAATTTTTCTTTTTTTCCTTCTCTCCCTCTCTCTACACAACAATAATTTTTTGGCATCCAATTTTCCATTATTTTTTTATTTTTATAATTATTATTATTATCATCATCTAGATGGACGATTTTCAAACTTTTCCGTTTTTTTTCTTTCTGTTGGGAGCAAAAAAAAAAAAAAATTAAGAATTATTATTAAGTGTGGGGAAGAAGGTTTGTGTCTGACAAGATAATAGTCACTCACAGTATTGTTCTCATCCTTCTCTTTTCTTTTCTTTTCTTTCCTTTTTTTTTTTTTTGTTTTCATTCATTTTTATTTCCAATTTTTCTTTTATCTCTCCCGCTGTTGATAATCTTAAAATATCTGATAAGTTTTTTTTTTTTTTTTTAATTTTATTTTTAGCTTTTCAATTTTTTTTCTCTTCTTCTTCTTTTTCTTTTTCTTTCTAGTTCAATTATCCATTGTTCGTTGTAATTGGAACTTGAAATCTCATAAATTTTATAAAATAAACTACTTTTTTTTAAAAAAAAAAAATTAAATTAAAAAAAAAATTTTTTTCTTTCCTTAACGATTTGATTTTTTTAAATAAAACAACCGGAAATAAAAGAACAGAAAGAATAAGAAGAAGAAACGAAAAAAGAAAGAAGATGAAAGTGAAAATAAAAAAAAAGTTGCGAAAGTTTTTTCTGCTTTTTTTCTTTCTTTGCTTTTTTTTTTGTAAAATTTAATTAGAAAATTCATCACGATTTGATTTGTTCCCTCTCTTTCTGTTTCTTTTTTTCTTTCTCTCTCTCTCTTTTTTATTTTAATCGTTTCGACGTGTCGACGAAATTTTACGTATTAAAAATTTAATGATTATATTAACAAAAAAAAAAAAATTTCTAAGAATTCTTTTTTTTCTTTTCTTTCCTTTTTTTTTTTTTGGCACAATTCGTGCTGCACGTTTCTTTTTAATAGTAATAATAATAATAATAATAATAATACATTCGCGGAAGATTGGTGACACTGTCTAGTGTATACAAAGATTAAAGTCAATCAATTCTACCTCCACGTCAATTTTTTACCCGTGTGTCGACGACCCTTTTATTCTAACACACTCATTCGACATTTTATTCACTTCTTTGACATTTTACACATTTAATTACCCGATTTTAAACGTAATTGCAGAAACGTTTCCGGTAGTTTTTTTCTCTCTTTTTTTTGTCATAAAAGTTTTTTTTTTTTTTTGAAATAAGGAGGGGGGGGGGAAATCGTTAAAGAGTTCGATCATGCATGAAACTTTTTTTTAAAGACGTAATAGAAATAAAAAAAATATAAAAAAAATTTTTTTTTTTTTTGTTTCCCGTCGTTTCAATTCACGAATTGAATTTATTTATAACTCACGCTTTCATTATTATTATTTACCGGCTTATAAAAAAAACAATATTATTATTATTATTATTATTATTATTATTATTAGTCTGAGAATAATAATCTAACATGCATTCACACATATCGATAGATTTAAAATAAAATGGCGGATGGCAATAAAAAAAAAAAAACTTACTTGGACATAAACCACCGGTGCAACCGGCGGTCATCGTGTCTTTTCCAGGACAATTTTTTCCACCACTGTTTGGCGTTGGATTCGTACAAAATCTTTTTCTTAAATGTTTACATTCCGTTCCGCAGGGTGACCAACTTGACCAACCGCTCCATTTTCCATCGACGGCTAAAACAAAAAAAAAAAAAATTTTTTTATCATCGTCGAGAGTAAAGTAAATTAAAGTGTCAGTAGACACGGTGTGTTTATTTTTATTTTTTTAATATTTAAACAAAAATAAATAAATATTTAACTCATTATTAAAAGTGTAAAATCGTTGTGAAAAGTTAATTTGCCATAAATCACGGAATAAACAAACAAACAAACAAACGACCAAAAGACCGAAAATACACACACGCGAATACTAACTGGTGTAAATAAAATAATGGAAAATTTTTGAACGACAGTAAATAAATTTGCATTTATAAAA
>NW_002987884.1:1331617-1332939 GCF_000006295.1 Pediculus humanus corporis | reverse complement strand
ACGCATAATTAAAAACCTATTAATAATTTTTTAAAACTCTAAAAAACAAGATATTTAAAAACGATGTAAATTATACTATTTAAAAAACAACAACAAAAAACAACAAAAACAAACACCAAGAACAACAACAACGCGAAAAAAAAAATTATTTCAGGTTGTAAAATATTAAAAAAAAAAAATTTAAATTTAAATGAATTAAAATTATTATTATTATTAAAAGTCTCATGAAAAAATGATAATAATGATAATGATACTAATAATAATAACGGGTCCCCAAAATTATTAATAAAAAAAAAAGTTAAAATTACCGTTATAAAATTTTATTTTATTTTATTTTTGAATGAATAATTTTGTTTTAAATTCCAAATTTAAAAAAAAAAAAAAACGCAAACGCACACGCGGCATTTGTTACGCACCCTCTATTTTATAGCGCTATAAAAAGTAATAAATATTTGTTTACAAAAAGGTATCATTAAAATTCATTTTATTATTTTACAACGTTTTTAAATTTAATAATAATGATAATGATAATGATGATGATGATAATGACAATAATGATGATAATTTTCAGGGGGCGAACGACTCGAAAAAGCGACGACATTATTATTATTATTATTATTATTATTATTATTATTACTACTACTATTACCACAACTACTACGACGTTTAACGTAAACGTTTTTACGACGGTATTAAAAAAAAAAAGAAAAAAATTTAATAAAAAGATAAAAACAACAAATTTTTTTCTCTTCCTCTCTCTCTATCAAGAAAAACACAAATGGCGACGATATTCCAACACTAACGATACTAGTAGCAATACTAATAATAATAATAATAATAATAAACTGAAACGATCTCGGTCATCGTGGGAGCATTGGGAGCCATGCCACATTCAATAAAAGAAAATTTAAAGAGGATTATGAAGAACCTAAAAGAAGAAACCATCCAGGAAATCGCACTATGTGGGACGGCCCACCTTCTTTGGAAAATATTATAAATAGCACCACCGAAATTCGAGTATTTGTCCCTAATGAATCGGGTAGAAACCTGGGATAAATACTTAAGATCCCGACAAATAGCCTTGTCGTGTTTAATGGTGGGTAATAATAATAATTATAATAATAATAATCATCATCATCATCATCGTCATTAATTTTTTTTTCTTTTTTTTTTTCGGTCAAGTGAAAAAACGAAAAGTTAACTTTGACCCTGCGCGCTCGGTTCCATGCGCAATTGTAAAATAACAAACGCGGAACCTCGCCTCCCCCAAAAAAAAAAAATCTCAATTTGAGAGAGAGTGACCTCTATATAAATATAGCAAT
>NW_002987884.1:1324528-1331048 GCF_000006295.1 Pediculus humanus corporis | reverse complement strand
GAAACTCACCCTTAATCATCATCACAATCACCACTACAACCACCATCACGAATTCGTTTTAATTACGTTTCAAAAACGACAAAAAAAAAAATTTTTTTTTTTAAAGAACATTCGTCGATGCGCGACAGAAAAGAAATAAAAACCATTTGAGAGAATCTCTGAATCGTGCAGGTGTTCAAGACCTTGAACAAAACGAAAAAAAAAATTTCGCGCGAATACCTATAAGCTAAATATTAGCATTTAATTATCCTTCCTTTACATCCTGATTTAGGAGAGACTCATTGAATTTCTTCAAACGCAAGTCAAAACTTGTCATTTATCATTGATATTAATATCAACGAGATCGATGAGTTTTAAAAAAATTTATATTTACATTATTATTATTGTTGTTGTTGTTGTTGTGACGTAATAAAAACTAATTATAGTTTAAAAATAAATATAATACAATAAAGAGCGTGAATTATAGCAAAAAAGCCAAAAAAAAAAAAAATTTAAAAAGGAACCTGATGACGTAAAGAGTGAAAAAAAGGAAATTTTCCCGATTTAACTATTATTATTATTATTATTATTATTATTATTGTTATTTATAATATTACAATTATTATTTTTCGAAAATTTTCTTTTGTTTAAAAAAAATGTACACACGTTTCATCAATTATTAAATTATTACTCGGTTTGTTTTTTTTTTTTTTTTTTTTTGTTTTTTTTGTTTTGTTTTCAGGAACGCGATTTGTCTTTATTAAAGGCCGTCAATATTCTTTTCGCTGATGCATATTCTTGAATTTGAAGTCCTGTGCTTCTGTTTAATATAACTGAAATTATGTTTCCGGGTAGTGGATCCATAGGAGCAGGTATCTGTAATGGAAATTAAACTATTGTTTATTTACTCCTCCTCCCCTCCTCTCTCCTCCTACTCCCTCATTGTTTTTCTTAATACTCACGCTGTCGATATTTGGAAAATTAATCAAATGCTTAATAAAATTTAATAAAAAACTCGTCCAGTCTTGTTTTTGTTTATCTTCTAATAGTGGATACATTGATTCCCCGCGATATAATAAACTCGACACTGCACTCACTCCAAACTGTAATTATAATAATAATAATATAAAAATTTGGAAATTGTAATAGCCAGGATGTGGGGGGGTACAGGAAAACAGAAACGATTCCGGTCATCGTGGGAGCAGCACTGGGAGCCATGCCACCACATTCAATAAAAGAAAATTTAAACAATATTTTAAAGAACCTAAAAGAGGAAGAAATTATCCAGGAAATCGCACTGTGTGGGACGGCCCACATTCTTCGGAAAATACTCTATAAATAGCACCCGAGCATTCATCCCTAGGGAATCCTCCAGGGTAGAAACCTGGAATAAATGCGCTTAACTCGACAAATAAGAAATATTAACTTTTTTCGTTCGTTGGAAATCCCGGGAGGAGGAATCAAGGGTTAAACTCACCGTTGTCGTTAATATATACGACAGCACGCTTTTTCCAGGATTTGGAGAAACGGCTCTCGATGATTTTTTCATTTGACTCGGAACATTTGCGATGAGTAAATACGATGCTATTATTGATAAAACTCCACAGTCTACTGTGTTGATCCATTGTTTAAAATAAGGGAAAATTCTGGAGAGAGAAAAAAAAAATTTAAATTTAATTAACTCTTAATAAAAAACAAATGTCGTGTACCAGTTAAATGACTTACTGTAAAAGAATTCCGTCATTTTGATCTTTACGAATAATAACGGAAATTGATTTGAAAAATCGACACCATAAATTAGTTAAATGTTCGCTATGATTTTTATTATTTAAATGTGAAAGAACTCTTAATAATAATGTCTGAAACGATTCAAAAGATTATTAATTAACTTCTTTTTCTTTTCTTTCTTCTTCTTCTCCTTTTTTTTTTTTTTTAAATAATAATAATAATCACCTTTCCTTTTTTAATACACATAAAATTAACAAATCTATCCTCGTTTAAATACCCAGTCATAATTTGTTCCAATAATTTAGATTTGTTTGGTGCCGTTTTTTCATTAGAGAGTATAGTTTCCGGTATAACATTCCTATCTAAATCATCTACATCCATTGCCAGTAAACATAACTATAAAAAAAAAAATTTAAATTTAAATTTAAATTATTCTAAATCTTTTCGAAAAAAAAATAAACTCATTATTATTTATTTATTTATTATTTACCGTTTCTAATTCTAATAAAATTTTTTTTGTTTTTTTAGAATCGCGATGATTAGTAACTGGAGGCGACTGAACTTGTCGCTCTGGAACAACATCTAAATCTATTATTTTTCTAGGTGCTGTGACACTTCCACACTAAAAAAAAAAACCGTTAATAAATAAATAATTTTACAAACTCTTGTTATTTATTGTTAACAAAATAATAATAATAATTAAAGGTTGGGTACCCTACCTGTAGTTTACCAAGTGAATTTTCAAACTGAAGGGGAACATAAACTTTTGGAGAAAAAGTTGGCGTGACGTCACGATCCGAATTTTTTCTCTCTCTATTATTAACATCGTTTTTATTATGATTTCTATTTGCGAAAAAAGACTCCCTGTATTGTCTATCATTTCTATAACCGTTTTTCGTTTCATTTTTTTTTTTTTTACTTTCTTGCTTTTTAGACCATACCTTAAAAAAAATTATATATATATATATATAAATTTGCATCAAAAGTTTACAATTGGAAAAAATTATAAAATAATAATTACCGTGTAATAATAATCGTCGACATAAGGTTTTTCTATGGCCAATTGAATAATTTGTATATTTAATAACCACTGCCTTTCTTTATTGTTCATTATACCAGCATATTCATCATGATCTCCATTTCCCTTTCTGAAGAAGAAGAAGAAAAAAACAAAAAAAAAAAAAATCATTATTATAAAATTATTATTATGATTATAATAAAAATAATTGAGAGTCAAGATTTACCTATTGGGATTATGCATCCATGGATGATGATAATGAGAGTTGTTAACATGGTTTTGTGATGCTTTACCATTTCTCATATGATCTTGATTCTACGACAAAATAAATAAATTTAATAAAGTAACAAATAAACATTTTTTTAAAAATGACAAAACAAAAAAAAAAAAAAAAAAAGAGTCAAATTGTTTACCTGTTGCTTTGTTTGTAATTGTTTTTGATGATTTTGCTGTTTTTGATAATGTTGATGAAAAAATTGTTGTTGATGATGATGCTGCTGCTGATGCTGTTGTTGTTGTTGTTGTTGTTGCATTAAAAGTGGATGAGTTGGCAATAATCGCATTATTGGATGAGGCTTTGCCATTCTTTGATTTTGCGATAAGAGTAAAGGATGAGGAGTTGGGGGAAACATTGGAGGTGGATAAAGCATTGGCATGTGTGGAGGAAGTATTAAGGGTTCCATTGGCAAAGGCATATTTTGGTTGCTTTTAAGCATGACCATTTCCTAAAAAGTAAAGTTATTTATATATGAAATTTAATAATAATAAAATAATAAAAGGTTTAAAATTTTTTTTTTTTTTTTTACCTGTTGCTGAGGAGGATTAAAGTGGCCCTGCTGTGGAGGTCCGAATCCCGGTGGATATTTGTTTACTGAAGATTGAGAAAATTTCGATACAGAATTGTGGCGCCTGGTAAGTAAATTTTGAACTTGAATACTTATATCTGAGGTTTGATTATTTGTATTATTAGGTGCAGTGGAATAATTATTTTTATCTTGAAACAACTGAATAAAATCTTTTTTTTCTTGATTTTTCAATTTTTGCTTATTTTTTTGCATTAAATCTCTTTCCAACTCTTGTACAGTCTGAAAAAAATTAATCATCATGTTAAAAATCAAAAAAATAAATATTTCTTTATTTTATTTTATGAAAAAAAAAAGAAAAAACTACACACTGGAATTTTAGATAATTGCGGTGGCAAGAATTGTGTCACTGAACCCTTGGGTTGAATTTGAGGTAAAATTTGTTCTTTTTCCGGATTAAATAATTTAGATGTCAGCGAGTCAGGGTAACCACCCCAAGTAGATGGATTATAATCGCCAATACAATCAAATGAAAACCTATTAAAGACATTCTGCAAACATTATTATTAGATTAGTACTAAAATTATTTTACAAATTTCGTTTTTGACACTATTTAATTATTCATATTATCAAATATAATTAATTACATTTAATGTTTTTAAAAAACAATACAAGTCGTCATCATCATTTTATAAAATATAAAATTTACTTTGAAGTTTTTTTTTTGTTGTTGTAAATTATACTAAATTTTAAAAAATGCATTAATCGATTTTACAAATTAAATGAGTAAATTAAAAATTGATGAAAACTTACCATTGGTTTTGACGTTTTATTTTTGGCATTATTATCTATTGTTTCATCTTCACCTTCTTCCTCACTTTCCAAAACCAATTGAGACAAGTTAGCCTCCAAGTCCAGATCATCATCTTTATCAGAATTGTAACTATGCCTATAAGTTCTAGAATTTTCTGCTACTTCAGCAAACCTAGTATGATCTTCTTCCCAATCACCCTCTGCATATAATAATTTTAATTAAAAATAAATTATAAGCAAAAACTATTTATTCAAAATCAGTCTTGTGAATTAAAATGCATTTTCATATGGAGAAAAAAAAAAAAAAAGAATTAGAAACTATACAAAATTAGATAATAGCGATAAAATTTATTATCAGTAAGATAAAAATGAAATTTAATAAACTTACGAAAAGCCTCTGTTCCGAATGTTTCATCGTTAAGAGCATCATATTCTTCTTCCTCATCTAATTCAGGTTCTTCAACTAATTCTAGAGTCTAACAAAAAAAAAAAATTATTTAATATTGTAAAAGTCATCTAAGCTCATGTGGTAATATTACAATAATCCTTCAAATCCACATATTTTAATAAAAAACTTAAAATTTAAAATAAATTAAGAGGTAAAAAAAAATAAATATGGTATATAATTAAAAAAAAAATAATAATAATAATAATAACATTTCATCAACATAAACTGAATAAAGAAATTTTTTTTAAACATCCAAAAAAATAAATTAATTTCAAGATTAAATAATTACGTAAATTAAAAAAAAAAAACTTAAATTTTTTTAATTATATATATATATATGAAATAAAAAATTTGACAATAGTAAACTGGCAGTATAAAACTAGGACAATGTTACAAGATTTATATAATTGTTGGTCAACACATACACACACACTTTAAATAAAATTTAAATAAAAATTTATTAAAATAATATAAATAATTTAATACAAAAAAAATTAATTTCTATATTTAAATCACTTACCGTTAATGAAGTATTAAAATCAAAAAAAGAATCTGCCATTTAAAATTAAATTCCTGTTAATTTAACTTTGCCCATTAAGCGTACGTGAAGAAAATAAGATGGCGAATCTGAAAATCAAGTTGGCCAACCTAAAAAATTCATTAACATCACTGAATGTTTTCTGTTTTGTAACGGAACATATGTTAGCAACATTATTATTATTTTTTTCTTAGTAATAAAAAAAAACAAATTTTTTTTTTTTCTTATTTAAATATTTTAATTTTTAATGCGATTTATTTTTTATAATAGTTATTAATGTAATTAGTAATTATTAATTCTTTTTTTTTTTTTTGAACGTTTGTTGGGTTATCAATTATTATTTACTAATCTAAGGTTAGTTTTATGACTTGAAAAGTAAACAATCCTTGTTATTAATATTTAAAATTAAAAAAAAAATTTGTCCTCGGTGATAAAATATTTAGCTAACTCGGCTTAATAATATATTTATCGAAAATTTTGCGTATTGATAATTCGGGCAGTAAAATATGCTTTGTCAAAAATATATTTTTTTGTTGACATAAATAAAATCGTCAAATGTTGAACTGTTTTTTTTTTTTTTTTTTTATTATTATTACAAATAATAAATAAAACAATTTATATGTTTTTGCTATTATAATTTGGTTTCTTTTTCTGTGTCTTTGGTTTATTTATTTATTTTTTTAAATTTGACTGTAAACAATGTAAAAATCAAATATTTGAAATAAAAAAAATAAGTTATATTAATCGTCAACTTATAACATTATTTATTTATTTTTGTTTAAAAAAATTACTTTTAATCTAATAATAATAATAATAAATTTAAAACAATTTGAAATTTTAAGATATTTTTTTTTTTTCTATAATTAACTTTTTGAAGAAATTATTATTAAACATTTAAAAAAAGTAATACATAAAAAAAAAAATATTACTGTAATTATTTATGTAAAAAAAAAAAAAAGTGCTTTTATTTAAAACAAAATTAAATGACATAGTGACCTTTCATGTGAATTCACAAGAAACTTTAACTTTAAACATTTTTTATAAAATAAAAAAAAAAAAAAACTTTTTTTTTTTTTTTTTTTTTTAGCAACATCGACATCAAGTAACAAATAATATCAATTTTAAATTAAATTCACATAATAAGATCAATTATTATTTTAATATTAAATTATTCATCTTTTAATATAAGTACT
>NW_002987884.1:1253226-1324508 GCF_000006295.1 Pediculus humanus corporis | reverse complement strand
TTTTTTTTATTCAGTCTGTGTTAAAAAATTTTTTCTTTTTTTTTTATTAAACAAAATGTATGTTATTATTATTTTTTTATTAAAAATATCAAAATTTAAGCTTTTTCCTTTGTATTGGTTGACTTATGAGTGAAAATAGAAGTTATGCATAAAATTGTATATGCGGAAATCACGGACCAAGAGAGCAAAACACCATCGACACGTCCAACACTATTTCTTAGACCATCTAGAACAATCGTTATCCAATTACAAACCAGTTTGTCATCGGCTGCTTTTGCTTGTTTGCTTTGCAATATTTTATAAGTTTTAAGGTAATCAATTAACGATGATTGGTCCTTTGAAAATATTGGAAAATATTCTCCCACGTTTTCACGTTTCCACCACATGGGTTGTTTTCTAAAAAATATCAAAGGTTTTTATCAAATACAATTGCATGTTTCTTTCTCCCTTTGTCTTTTTTTTTTTTGTTTTATTATTACTGAAAACTCACCTTTGGCTCCAAGGAGTGTAATGATAAAGATACAAACTACCTTTAATATACTTGGGTGGTTTGGAAAATGGCAATTTATTCATGTCTAAAAGTTGCAAGACTGTTTTTTCACCCTCTAAAAGTCTGTAAACCGTAGACATAAGCCAAGGGTTCTGATGATACGTCCCCAAAGCAGCAAACCACATTTGCCAGTCAACTCTTGGTTGGTATGGAGCTAAAAAGAAATAAAATCGGAGAAATTAAAGTGAACAATATTTGTAACTAACTGGAAAACAAAAATTTTTTTCAACTTACCAACAATAGGTAATGAGGAGTTTACATTTCCAGGTTTGTATTTAAAATTATACTCGTACCAAGGGCCTTTAAGATCGTTTGCACCTTCGATTATAACTTCCGGCCTTCCACCGACACCGGTCATGCGACGAAATAATCCATAAGAATTGACAATTTGTAAATGTTCAAGACGATGATAAGTTCTTTTCAATGAAGGAATTATTGTAGAATTGGAGGATTTGTGAAGAACCGAATATGGTACCTGAAATGAATAAAATGAAAATAAAATATCATGGAATTGATTGCATTAATAATTTTAAAAATTTATTCTATCGTTAAAAAACGTACCAGAGAAATTCCAAAAAGAAAAATTGCAGCAGCTATATATATTAATGTTACTAATAGAGTTTTCACCTTTGATCCACGAACTCTGAATGATAGATACAAAGCCTTAATGGAAACGATTAATAATGAAACACCTCCAATATAAATCCCAGCTGGTACTGCTTTTGCAACAAATTGATCAAATTCAGCTTTTGTAAATGTTATTTCTGAATCAATCGTCCATTTCGAATTCAATCGTACAGAATAATAAACATTTGCAATGTACAAAAGAAAACCATGAACCAATATATTAAGTGTTAAAGAAAAGAATCTTTGAGTAAAAGTTGGTTTCTCTAAAAAAAAAAAAAAAAAGAATTATTAAATGGCTACCATTTTTTTTAAATATTAAAATAAAAGTAAAATTTAAAAAAGTTACTCTTTTTAGAAGGATAAAAGAATCTATCATCTAAAAGAGAGAAACAAAGCACTATGGTCAATAAATTGAAAAAATTATAATTTCCCGTGAATATTATCATAAGTTGAAGGAACACTTGAAAGAAAAATCCCATTTGTCTCACTGAACGAAGAGGGAAAAAAAACAAAAATGGCATTAGTTGCTCGACAATGAGAGTGAAAACAGTTCCCAATTTTAAAAACCAATTCGGAGTGTGATGCATATACCAAGAAACAAAATGTGGTAGTGGTTGAGATTCAAAGTGAACATTTAAAGCTGAAATAAAAAAATTATATTTCAATTCAGTCACAAAATTTAAAAATTTAATTTTTATTAATTATAATTGACTATACTTACCAGTGAGACCCCACCAAGTTGGACAATTACTCTGAAGTTTAACAATTCCTGATGAAAACATGAATCTGAAGAGCAACCATTTAACCAAGAAAAAAGTAACATTGTCAGCTGGAGTATAAATCCATTTTTTATTGTGAGAATTATGTAGAAACGGAGCCACAAATATTGAGAGAAAGCCTACTTCTAACAATAATATGTCCCTAAAAATGAAATTGAATATTAAATTACAAAAACAAATACAAAAATTAAATTAAATTACTTTTTTTTTTGTAACCTTAATTACCATTGAAACCACATAAATGTTTGCCCAACTTGATATAATGAATAATAAAATGACCATAAAGAAATGAAGGTGGGTGCAATATTGAACTTAACAGAAAGGAAACCAACAAAAGATAACACTATTCCAAGCAAAGAAAGCACATCCATCATGTATTCAGTGTTTAAACCTAAAAATGGGGCCAGCCATAAGAGTGTGGGCTTTTTATGAAATTTTTCTGCCAAAGTTCGTGAACTTAAATCTTCTAGTTGACTTCTTGCCGGTAAAATTCCATTGTTTCCATATAAACCTAAAAAAAAAAAACAACAAATGAAAAAAAAACTCAAAATTTTAAAAAAGAGAAAAGTATTAAAATATACTTTGTGTGATAAATTAGAGAATTTAATGGCATTTGAAACCAGGCTTAAGCATGTTGTAGCTTCTTGCTATGAAGAAGAGGAGGGCTCAGAAGAAAAAGCCGATAGCTTCAAATACGATATGTATATTGTGTATTTAATTGGTTTTAAGTAATTATAATGTCTAATTAATTATCGAAGCCGATAAAGTAGAAAGTTAACAATATATTAAGTAAATCATTCAAAAGAAATAATTTAAATAAGTTAACGCTCACAGTTTACTCGACATGCTTTTTATAGATAACTTACCAGGTATTTGAAGATAAAAGGATAAAAATGCAAAAAAATAAACACAGCAGACTCCTCGCAAAATTAAATTTCGGGTATAATAAGCAAACGCCATAATTTACTGTAAACTACCAACTAAAACTACAAGGGTACGCAGTCTTAGATTGACATGGCCGGTGCACGGTGAATGAACAGTCGAGTAATCGGAAACGGAAACTTTCATTATTCTTTTTAAGCATAATTTTTGAATTTTTGATTTTTAACTAATCACTTTTCAATATTAAAATACAGTTTAACATTACATAAATATTAATACTTAGAAAAAATGTAATTTATTAAAAATTTTTTGAAAAAATAATAACTCATTAAGATGCTTTTTTGATTTTTATTAATTAGTACAAATGGCGTTCGGTGAAGTTCTGTGAATAATGTAACTAAACTCGTGTTTTTATGTATTCTGAGTTATTTATTACTTTTAATTGTATTACATTTAGTATTATTTTTGTAGAAATAAACGTCCCGTTTATATAAATCCTTATTTAATTTAGTGTCATTTTGTATTAGTGTTATTTAACCTTCAAAATAAAATTATTTCGTACTAATTTTCGTAGTATTACCTCTGTCGGTTTTGTGTAGTAACGGTTTTTAATGGAAATATAATTAGGCCAAATTAACAACAGGTATGATTTTAATATCAATTCGATGCCTACTTTTTTCTTTATGTATTTGAGACAAGTTTGTTTTTAATGTAAGTCACAAAAATAATCATTTTGATTGTACATCGTGTGGATTTTAAGTTACTTTTTCAACATTTACATAAATGATTTTTTTCGTTTTTGGCATTTTTTAATTGATTTCATCAGATAACATTCGAATTTATCATTATTTATAATTTTTTTACTTGCATAAATTTTATTTATCGTTGTATGCATTTCAAAAATTAAAAATTAATATTAAAATGTTATATTGAGATTCTCATAAAGGTTTTCAATGCACAACTGCATGACATATAATGTGGCAGGTATTTGTATAAATGAAATTACTAATATACCATAATTTGTTTTTTAATAATCGAAAGTTTTCTCATTAAAAAAGAAAAAGCATTCTTATTATGCACAATTATTAATTTATTTCTTTACATTATGTTATATTTTGACAAGGATTTATTGACTAATTAGAAATTAATTGAAAAAAATCATACAAATTATAAATTGTAATTTATCGTAACTCGAAATAAATTATTTAATAAAAATCACAATCAAAATTATTATAAAATTGTCGAAAACTAAAAAACTATTAAAATTAACATCGACAATATTTGCTTACATACTACTTGATACAATATTTTATAATGTATTGATTTAAAAATTATAAATTTCATTATTAACATTCAGTCATAATTTTCTTATTCTGCGAAAAAGAATTATATTCGAAAAGTTTAATAAAAAAGTATTCATTAATAAATAATAATATTTTTTAAAAAAATTAATAAATTAATATTTAAAATAAATTTTTTTTTTTATTAAAGTTCATTTTATTAAAATTTTTATTATTAATATCAGTAAAAATATTTCATTAACTGTTTAATAAAACATTTTTTTTTTTTGCAAATTAAAATGTCTGGGTTAAAAGAAAAAAATTTATTAATTATAAATTCATTTGATTATAAAAATAAATCATTAATAAATAATTTAATGTAATTTTTAATAATTAATTTATTTAAAAATATTTACTAGCTCGAAGAATTTAATGAAATGCATGATTTTTTTAATATTTTTTCTAAATTATTTCGTCGTGAGTTAGTTAACCGTAATCGTGGCAATAGTTTATTTTTGTATCGAAAATAAAAATTAAAAAAGGTTAAGAGGGTATAACCGCTTAATTAGAGGAGAGGGGGGCAGGGGAGAGGGGGGGAAATCCCTTTCAAACCCTTAATTTTTTTGACTTCAAATAAATTTAAAATTCAATGAATTTCTTTTTTTTTTTTTTTTTTTTTTGAATTTAATTACGTTGTTTTCCACAATAAAATATATGAACCGAGAAAAGAAAATGCAAATCAGACGCGTGTTTTCTTTTTAAATCAGATTTTTAAAATAATTTTAGGTCAATGGGTGGAGTTAAAAAATGTTGTTTGAACCTCCGAATAATAATAATAATTAATTGTTTTGAAAAAAAAAAAAAAAAAAAAAAATTAGTATTTGCAATTTAAGTCGACTTTTATAGTTTTTAAAAAAAATCGAATTTTCTTTTAAATAATCAATATTAAAAAACTCGAATGTTATTACGGGCAAATATTTTATCACAGTTTGTTAATTTTAAGGGTAAAAAAATGAAAAATGCGGAATTCGAAAAATAAAACAAAACATAATTTCACTTTCACCATTCTTAATAATAACAACAACCATAATTAATGATTTAATTTATATTACAATCAAAACAATGAAACATAAATTTTTTTTAGGATGAGAGAAAAAATATGGAGAGGAATTATATAAAATAATTTCTATATAAATTATTTAACGTTTTAACCAAAGAGTTAAAACCGTTAAATTTTAAAATCGTATATATATATAAATTATTAATAATTTTTTTTCGTTCTTACAAAATTTTCCACAAATAATAAAAAAAAAAAAAAAAACTTTTGTAAGTAACATTATTGAAATTTTAAAAAGTTAAAATTTACTTTTCGTATAATAATTTTTTTTATTTTTTTATTTATTTATTGTTTAACAATTCGGTTTCCCTCGTTTGGCTCTCATCCAAACATTTAACCGTAACGTTTTTTTTTTTATCATTCCCTTAAGTTTACCACCACCCCCCCCCCTTCTTCGCCCCCATAGCGGGAAAAATCTAGAAAAAGTTTAATGTAAGATGTAAGATGTCTGCCAAGTAGTTTTTCATCCTTATAATATCAAATGGGGAAAACTAAACGAGAATAAAAAATGATTTTTCTTTTCTTTTTTTTTTTTTTAAATTTTCTGTTTAAATTTTTGTTTTGTTTTTTTTGTTTAAAGGGAAATTTCTTTTTTTTTTTTAAATTTCATAACACGGGGAGTTTTTAAATTATTGTTTTGTGTTCCACGTCGATGATTTAAATTTACGTTCTCCTTGATTGCTTTCATGCTAAAAAGCAAGAAAAAAATGGAAAAAAATTCTTTTTTTTTTTTTTTTTTTATCATTGCCTAACATGCAATGCATACATTGACTTTCACTTGATAATTTATTTTTTTAAATTATGCAAACGACAAACCTCGAAATTCTAGAAAAATTATTATCATTATTATTATTTATATTTTTATCAAAAAGCGAATATAATAAAATAATAATAATAATAATAATAAAATGATACATATTGAATAATTTCTAATGCGAAATTCCTATTTTTTTTTTTTTATAAATTAATAACGTCTAGAATTTTTTTTTTGCGGGGGGAAGGGGAAGGTCAAAGTTTTAGGTTAAACGAAAAAAATGTATAAAATTTTAGTAAAAATTTAAATTAAATTGTAATTTTTTTTTCAATTTAATTAATTAAGTAATTAAATTTTTTTTTTGTTTGGTTCGTACGAAGGTGGTGACGAAAAATTCAATTATTTTTTTTTCAAAACGTGTTTTGAAATAATCTAAACATTTTTTTTAAGGCGTTTTTACGTGTTGGGAAAAATTGTTGTTGGGATATTTTTTTTTTTTGGGGGGGAGGGGGCAGGAAGGGAAACGTGGCATCAAAATTTTGTTTTTTTTTTTGTGTGTGTGTAATCGTTTAACGATCGTTTTTTTTTTTATCAATACAGGTAAAGAAGAATCGATTTTCGCGGATTTATTATTGATTTTTCGTAAGTTTTTCACACCATTAATTTAATTTCTTTAATAAAATACGATAATAATAATAATAATAATAATAATAATAATAATAATAATATTAATTTTTAAATTTCACACGACGACGTATTATTTTACTTATTAAAAAAAAAAAAAAAAAAATCTAATAAAAAACATTTCTCGAGATAATGTTGGGTTGATTGTTTGAACATTAATTTCATGGTTCGCCGAATCATATCCGATTGGAAAATAACTTATTGATAGCGGTCGAAATGGCGGCGTCGGCAATGGTGGCGGCAGTGGCGGAAAGCGGTTCGAAATGAGTCGGCTTCCGCCATTTTTGTGACTTCTTGAATTACAAAACATAGGGTCGTTGTTTCTAATAAATTTTTTTTTTCTTTTTTTTTCTTTTTAATTCGATCGCTTTATGAACGTTAAAACGTTGCGAATAAGTTTACAATTTTTTTTTTTTTTTTGGGTGGCGTGTCGAAAAAAAAAAAAATAATGATGATAATTTACACACGCTTGAATATTAAAATAATAATAATAATAATAATAATAATAATAATAATAATAATAATAAGTTTAAGTTTAAAAACGAAACATTTTTGGTCGTAATTTGGATTCGAATGTGTGAGTTTGAGTCACGACGAAGGTTGTCGTCGATATTGGAATTTGCGTTTTACCAAATTCAGTAACTTTTTTTTTTTTTTTTTTATAGAGTTTAAATACTTTTGTTTTTCGGTTAAATAATAATAATAATAATAATAATAATAATAATAATAATAATAATAATAATAATAATAATAATAATAATAATAATAATTTAGACGAAGACGTTACCACCGTCCTTGAATAATTTTTTTTTTTTTTAAAGAGAGGAAAAAAAAGAGAAAAAAAAACCGACGGGATCGGTGGATTGTTTGAAACGGTTGTCGAATCGTTGTCGGACCGTTGTCGTGGTTGGGGTTACGGTTGATTGATGGAAGCGTGCAATCACTTTGTGATTTTATTTGATTTCCTTTGCGTTAATAATTATTATTATTGTTATTATATGTGCACAAGGTTTTATCATCATCATTATTATTTCTTTTTTTTTTTTTTTTGGAATTTATTTCTGTCTGAATAATTTTTATTTTTGAGGTCCTTAAATGGATGATCAATGCCGACATCTGTCTTTGGGGGTTTCACTTTGGCGAACCCAATGACAACCTGTAAACTCATTATGAATTTATAATTATTATTATTATTATTATTATTATTATTATTATTATTATTATTATTATCATCGAACCGTTTGTTACTTTGTTTTTTTTTTTTTAAAACGTAATTTTCGATTTTTTTGGTTTGTAACGATAACGATACGTCGTAATCATTACGCCATTTTTTATTAACTTAAAAATATATATATTTATCGTGGAAAATGTTTCGGGGGGGGGGGGGAAATGTGACGTTTATATAAAACATGTTATCGTACCTACTATAACTAATAAATTTTTTTGCGTTTTGTTTAGGATTTGAGATTAAATTTCCGTTATTATTATTATTATTATTATTTTCTTAACGCATGTGTTTGATTTATTTATCATCTGCATAAAAAAAAAATTCGAAATGAAAATTTTTTATGTTTAATGAAGTTTTAAATAAAAAAAAATTTCACTTTTTTTGTTTTTTGTTTTCTATATTAAATATTATTCAGATAGAGAGAAAATTCGCATGATTCTTATTTCCCCCTCTCTCTCTCTCTCTCGGTAATAGTTAATAAAATAAAGGAAGTGAATTTTTTTTAGATTTTTATGGATTCATTAAACGCATTAATTAAAAAAAAAAAAAGAAAAAAAATTGCAAATTTATTGCTTTAATTATGTTATTAAACTGTTGTTGTTGTTAACTTCATCTTATGGAAAAAAAAAAAAAAAAAATCGTAGGCGATTTCATTGTGCAATTAAATCAAGTATTTAACCGTAATGATGATGGCTTTTTCGTTCCCCCCCCCTCCCTTCCCCTCTCTCCACCTCCGCCCCCCAAATGGTAATTTTTATACTTTTACGTAGCGAAATATTTATTAAAAAAAAGAAATGAATGTGCGATATTCTCTTATAACTTGTTTCTAATCGGTGATTGAAACAATTTTTTCCTTTTCGAAAAGTTTAGGATTTTAAATGAACCGTGTAATTTTTAAAAATTGGTAGTCACGTGGTTTCAAATTCGGTTAAATTAGTCGTATGTTTAATGAAGAAAAGAAGAAAACTATTTCCAACCGAGTGAAATTTAAATTGTATTTTGTGTTATTCAAATACACACACAAAAAAAAAATATATATATATTTACAATGGTAAACAATAAGTTTTCCTCCTCCTCTCCCCCTCTCCCCCTTCCCCTACCTCCCCTCGCTTTTTTTTATTTCTTATTCCGTAATAACGTTATGGTTAAATGAGAAATTTAGTTTTTTTTTTTTTTTTTTTTTAAAATTTCTACTCTGAGTAATTTTTTTTTTTTTTTTAAACACAATATAATAGAAAATTAAGAATAATTATAGAAGAACATTTACGATAAAAAATTAAAAATTAATTTTTAATTATTCAGAAATTTTTTTCCTTTTTTTTCCTTGTTCGATGAAAGGAAGAAGTTTAATGTGATAATTTAAATGTAAGAAGAATGTAGAAACTGCATAAATTGCATCGCGAACCATTAGCGCGTATATTATTCCACTAATTAATTAATTGGTTACTATTATTATCATTATCATTAATAATAATGAATTTTTTTTTTTTTTTTTGTTATAGTTTGATGGAAGCACGAAATAAAAAAAAAAAAATTTTTTTTTTTTTCCCCTCCGATCTTGAGAAAATTTTTAAATTATTGGACAAAATGAATATGGAAAAAAAAAATTCACGTTTCGTTACTTTGGAAAATTTAAAGGTAAGTTTTTAAAATTTTTTTTTTTTTTTTTTTTAAAAAAAAAACGTTTCTTTGTTATTTCATAGTAATTTTGAATATTTTTTCGTCAAGTTATTTGTAATCGATTAAAAGTACTCGAATCTTTCCATCTCTCTCTCTCTCTCTTTTGAAAACCTTGTATTAATGGCGTTTAAGTTCTTAATATTTATCCGTGTAAATAAGGCTAGCACGAGTGATTGGGGTATGAGAGAGGGGGCAAAAAATTAAATTTTGAAAACCGAGAAAATAGGTACCGAAGAGTAAAAAAAAAAAAAAAAACTGAGCAGGTGCCCGTGAGAGAAGCACGCGTCTGAGAGAGAGAGAGAGAAAGCAATCATCCAAAACTTTAAAGGCAGGTGTTTTCTATAATCGAAAATATATATATATTTAATATTGAGCTTAGAAATAAATTTCAAATCACACGCCCCGACTACCACGAAAGAACGTAGTCGAAAATTCATGTTTTCGAAAAATACTAATAATAATAATAATAATAATAAACGATGTGATATATATTTTTCTATTTGTTTGTTTGGTCCAAACAACAAGGAAATTCACTTAATGCTCAGTTGGCACGTCCCTTCATCTAACTACATTTCACATCATTTAAAGATTATGTTCGGCTTCCGTCGAAAATGTTTTGACCTTAATCTCTCTAATCTCCCTACATCTTGTTTTTAAATAAAATAAGGAAAATTTTCTTTCCCTTTCTTTGTCGTATTTGTACGTTCATATATCGTTGATAAATTGCAATCGATTTGTCATATCGAGATCGATACGGTCGTCGGTTTTTAATGTCAATTTCGTTCGTGGTGGGAAAGGGGGTTGTTTAAAAAAAAAAAAAATTTTACTAATCGGGTCAAGTTCGACATACTCGATGTCATTTCACGGTTTCGAAAATTAGATTTAGGGTAAAAGATTACCAATAATTATTGAAAATACATCTTCGATCTTTAAAATAGCAAATGGCAAAAAACAAACACGAGAAAATTAAGCGTGAAAAATTTTGAAACAAGGGAGGGTTATATAGAAGCTTGGGAAACGTGATTTATTCGTGTTTTGATTGTTGTCATTTTTGCAGTTGGTATGATTGAATCGAAAAAAAATTTTACCCCCGAAAAGCGTATAAAATTGTTTTAAATATAACTTTTTAAAAAAAAAAAAAAAAAAAAACCCTTTAAAAAATTATTTTTATATTTGGTTTGTAACACTACTATTTTTAATTAATAATTAAACGAAAATAATAATAATTTGAAGAGTTAATAACAACACATGTCGGAGGATTTGAGGTTAGGTAAATGCCATAATCAAAGACATGTGTTACGTTTTTCCCTTTTTCATCCCATTGTAAAAAAACAATATAAAGAACCATTCATAAAATGGCGCTATCTTATCGAGCGAACCTTAAATTCGACGACAACAGAAACAGCCTCCTCATATTTTCCATCGTCACACACACACACACACATTATGATTTATTTATCAAAATATCTACGGGGAAAAAAAAAAAAATTATTATTATTATTATCTCATCCCTTTCTCTATCCTTTTATTATATTTTTGTGTGTGTTTGTGCGTGTCGCGAGGTGGATAAAGGTAAAGAGAAAAAGAGAGAGAGAGAGAGAGAGAGATATTTAAAGTAATGCAGAGAAAAACCAGCATTCCAAAGGTTTGAATTCCGTGCTTGGAATATCAATTAGATCGAAATTTTTTTTTTCCAGGTACTTTTTTTTTTTTTTTTTTTTGTACCATTTGTGATGGACAGGCACTTTTGGATGACATTCATTGTAATATACCTTGTTTTTGTTACATAAAATAATTGATTCTTTTTTTTTTCTTATTTATTTTGTGTGTGTGTGTGTGTGTTTGTGTCGAAAATTCGCATTTTTTTAATTCTTTGAAAAAATTTTTTTTTAAAATTCATTTATATATAACCGACGAGTACTACTCGTTTTCAAAATGGAGGTTTTTTTTTTTTGCCAATTTTTTGTGTGTGCGTGTGTACTTTTATTTAAAAAAATTTTTTTCAAAGAAAACGTGTTTAATGAGGTGTAAGAGGGTAAAGAACAGTTGTGTACGTAATAACAAATGGTAATTTAAAAGGTACGATAACTCAACCTTATGGTTGTTATCCTTTTACAAAAAAAAAAAAAAAAATTACAAAATTTAAGTATATATATATGTTTAATATTACAATAAAAATTTTTATAACGATTGTTAGGTACTTCTCTCTCTCTCTCTCTCTCGATGTTTTTCAGGTTTTAAATTTCGTTTTTTTTTTTTTTTTTTCAATCCAAAAATCATAATTTTTTTATTTTGGGAAAAATAAAAAACAAGGGGAAAAGTAGTAAATCTTTTGTTTTTTTTTTTTTTTTTTTTTTTTTACTGTTTCCCGGGTAAACCTACCAAAAAAAAAAAAAAAATTAAAATAAAATCTGTCGAAGGTGTTGTTTTTTCCTCCTTACTTACATACGGACGGACGGATAGGAAAAGGGATGAAATCCGAGATGTCGTGTGCTCAACTTAACATGCTGGCCCACGTGTCGACGACCCCCGTTACGGTCGCGTTTTTACCGTGAAACCAACCCCTCTTTTATATTTAAGGGTAGATTCTTTAATTCATCGTTGTTATCGTTGTTTTTATCCGGTATCGAGTTTTTTTTTTTTTTTTTTTTCGAACAATTCGCCCCGGGGGTTTAAATTCAATATGGCTTTTACGATTTAATTTCCTTTTTTTTTTTTCGAAAGTTGATAGATTGATTTTAAATTAATCGGTTAGTTTTTTTTGCCAAACGGTGGTACGAAGTTGCCAACTATGAAAAAAAAAATGATTACAATATGTATATGTGTAGAGATGAGAAAAAACTTATTTATTTATTTAAAGGATAGATTAATGAATACGAGAATATTAATTGCACAATTGTTAAGAAATGAAATTTTTATTACTCTCGAGTGTTCAAAAATAGTTAAATAGATAGAGATGGAGAGAGAGAGATATATATACAGGGTGGATAAGGAAAAAAAAAAAAAAGGGAAACTAAAATGAAGAGAGAGAGAGAGAGAGAGAGAGAGAGAGAGAAGGGAAAGAGGAAGGAAGGTTTAGTTTGTTCTTTTTTCAAAAAAAAAAAAAAAAAAAAAAAAAACCCGGTGCCTTATTGCATTTGTTAAAGGAATCAAGTGTCCAAATGGTTTCGGCGGCAGCGACGGCAGCAGCAGCTGGCATTTTTTTTTTTTTTCGCTCTTGTTCCCTTGCCTGCCTACCTACCTACCTACCTTTAAACCCACCCACCCACCCCCCTATGTTTCTTTAAATAATATGTTTATTTTATTTTATTTTTATTTATTTATTTTTTCATTGCTTTATTATTCATTTAAAAATTATTTTTTTATAATTTATTATGCGACGGTGATGGTTTTTACTATCATCATTATTTTTAACCGATTTTTATTAAATTAACATGGTTGTTATGAGGGCGGGGGTTTTGTTTTGTGGGCATCTAATGCGTTTTAAAAAAGTTCAAATCAATTTTATTGTTTCTATTTTATAATTAAACTTTTAATAGAAAAAAAAAAAAAGGATTGTTATTAAATTCAAGGTCAGTTGTGTCAATTTAAATATAATTAAATTAAGTATAAAAAAAAAAAAATGTTGTTATTATACACACCTGATAGTTTTTTAAAAGGGTAGGCGGGCGGAAGGACATTTAATGATGTTATGTACTTAGTTTGTGATTTTTCTTTGCGAATTTATCGGTATGGAATTCACATAGCTCCTTTTTTACAAGAGGTGGGGGGTGGGAGGGTTATTAGGTGATAATAATATAAGCGTTCCCGTTAAGTTTGAGTTACTGAAAGGAGAAATTTTTTTTTTTTTTTTTTTCTACTTTCTATCCCTCTCTTTCTGTCTCCCCGTCTCTCTTTCTCAAACATTTACCTACATATTCTTGGCGTTCATCTTTTTTTTCTCCATCCGCAACCAACCCCTCTCGACTGCCGGCACGCGACAACCCTCAGTCGTTTTTAAGGTCAAAGTTTTCAAGCTCCCCCCCTGCTTATGGTTAACTTTGTTATAATTCCCTTGACAGACTTTTTAATTTTTTTTTTTTTTTTCTCTTTTTGTATATCCTCTATCTCTTTCCACCTACCTACCAACCTACCTACCTTCCTTCCTTCCCTCCCTCTTTTTTCTCTTGGTTTTTTTTTTTTTTTCCTGATCCAAAATTATGTCTCTTTGCCAACTGTTGTTCAAATTTTTAATTTGGTTTCCGAGTTTTGGTTCGTCGAGTTCTTTCCGTCTATCAAAAATCTTGAATAGGTTTGTTTAGTTGTTAAATGAATTGTTATCGACAGTTTTTTTTCTCTTTTTTTTAGGCGCATTCTTACTTCACCATATAATTTCATCCCCCGATAATAATAATAATAATAAGTTTTTTAGCCAGGGGGGGCTTTAATTTTATCGCTGTGTGTGTGTGTGTTTTGCACCGACGAAAAGTAATTCTACCATGTTTTTTTTTCTTTCGGATGTGAAACGATTACGATTGAATAACAATCAAAATTTAAAATAATTGCACAATTCCTTTGTATACCTTTTTTTTTTTATCAGGTACCGTACCGCGTGCCAATTTACTTGATTTTAATCAAACGCATTTCCCCCCGCCCCCTCGCCCCCTCCCCGTATTGTTTTACAATATTTTCTGCGTAATTTTTTTTTTATTAAGAAAAACTGGTGGATACACCAATTACAAACGCCTTCAAGCTTTATTCAGTTTCCTATAGTATTTATATAGGATTACAATAATAATAATAATAATAATAATCGAACCTACTATCAGTGATTAAACAACAGACTCATCATGATAGCATTTTAGTTATTATTTTAATTTTACGCTTCCATACCTTTTTTTTTTTTTTGCACTTGCTTAGGTGTGTGTGTGCTAAGCATTAGAGATTAATTATCTCGAATAGTGTATCGAATCGCGCGTTGATTTCTCACACAGACGAATAAAACGATTTTCCGTTTCCCCCTCCCCCCTTCCGAGTTCTTTAATTTTTTAAATATTTGTTAATAATCACGCAATTGCATAGAGTAAAAAAATTTGGTTACGTTAATAAAACCTGTCAACGATGAAGAACTGGGTTCGATAGGCGCCTAAAATTTACACACACACACACACACGAAAGAGGGCTGCTCCTCCTCCTCCTCTTCCTCCTCCTCAGGTTCTTCTGGATAACGTCTTGGCAATAGGCAGCTGTTAAACACTCACACATATTCTAATTAAGAAACATCTTCTAAGATAATTTCTCCCGTTTTTTTTCTTTTTCCCTACTGATTGCCACAGGCATTTCGTATACTTTTATTTAAAATAATAATAATAATAATAATAAAACTTTATTATTCAAATGTTTTGGTGGTTTTTGTTAGCATCATCGTTAGCATCGTCGTTTTTTTATTTTTAAAAAAAAAAATTCTGGCATGTGTCAAACGGGTTACAAAACAAAAAGCCCTTGGGAAAAATAAATAAATAAATAGAAAAATGTCGATAAATTTATTAAAATGAATTAAAGAGTCGTGAGTAATTATGGCGGTCGGCGGTGGGAAATTGCGAGTTTAGCTTAATAATAAATAAGTGAAATTAAACCGATGAAAGTTTTCAACCGGGAAACCACGTTGTTTGTGTCAATTAGATAATTGTTAAAAACATGTTTCGATGTGGCGAAATTTGTTTTGATTACGTCACATTACGTCGGAGGAGAGGCGACAGTTTTGCTGCGACGCACATATAATTTAAACATTTGACGACTACTACTAGTTCACGACAACAACATGGCAGTACCGAACGTAAAACTAAGATGAAATTGCACACGCATGAAAAAAAATGATGATGATGATAATAATTACCAAGATTGCACAAAAATAAAATAAAAAGAGAGCAAGCAACAAGTGAAGAAGAATGAAAGGAAATATGTGAAACGATTTTTGAATACGAATGAAGGAAGAAGAAAAAAAAAAAAAGAGTGTGCAATAGCAGGAAGCTGCAGAGCAAGGAGCAGAAGAAAACATGAAGAGACCGTTGAAATTTTATTCGAGAAAAATTTTTTTTGTTATTTGTCTTAAATTGAATGAGTGCTTTTTTTTTGTAAAATCGGTGGATGGTAATCGTTCGTAATTAATATTTTATACTCTCTCTCTTTCTATCTATCTCTATCTATCTATCTCTATCTATCTATCTATCTCTCTCTCTCTCTCTCTCGCACACACACACAAATAAACGTAATTACGGTCGGTGGTGCTTTCCTTGACTCTCGATTAATTATTATTACCTTGGTAATGTTAAACAAAATCGTAAAAGTATTATTATTATTTATTATTTATTATTAGGTTTTCATTTTATTATTATTATTATTACTACTTTTTATTTAAATAAATGAAAGGAAAAAAGAAATTTACGCTTAATAGATATATAGGCATTATATTCTTTAAAAAGTCATTAACATTAATTTTTTTTTAATATTTTGAAAAAAAATATTAATTTGACAACTATTTATTTATTTATTTATTTATTTTACTGTTTGCTAATACGTCATGAATTTTTATTTTTTTTTTTGTTATTGTAAGGAATTATTATTATTATTATTACAAAGTCGCGAACGGTTGTAATTAATGATTTGCATTTTTTTTCCCTTTCTTGGATTGCCTTGCGAAGTTTTTTGCTTACGAGACATTTAATAATTCACCGATTCTTTTGTTTTTATTATTATTATTATTATTATTGTTATTGTTAGTTTACAAATATTTGAAATACTTGCGTGCGACTAACTTATTCGTAAATGAGGTTCGGTATTATTATTATTATTATTTAATATTTTAAATTCGCGAGTACCGTAGTAGCCTTAAAGTTGAATGTTTCGAACGAATCCGAGCATGCACACGGTCCTGATTTTGCGGTCCTGATTTACGTTTACGAACAATCACATCGCATTTCCCCACGAGAGAGAGAGAGAGAGGATATTGCACAATAATTTTAAATTAACAGGTCACATCTCGATTGTCTTAAGGTCATTTGAGTCGCATTTGAGTAAGCAATGATGATGATGATGATGATTTTGTGTAAAACGTTGAGCAAAAAAAAATGAAAGAAGAATAATTTGTTCTTTGGTAGTAGTAGTAGTCGTCGTCGTGGTATTAGATACTCTCAGGTACGTTCGTTGCGAACCCACGTGAACGAAAAAAAAAAAAAAAAAGGTTTAACCGCATCAAGATGTTTTAAGAATGAGCGCGCGTGCGCTCGAAACTTAACCAGCTGTTGTCATATTTGCATAAGAAGAACAACAACAACAACAACAAAACAACCTTCAGGAAGAAGGAGGAAAGTGTAATATGAGATTTATATTTAGGGATGGATGATTCAATAACAAGAAAAAGAATAAGGAGACGACGGGTGGACTCGGAACAAATGTTCCATGTGTTCTCCTTCCACTTACATGGACGTGGCTATAGACATCGTGTCATATACGACAACCTTATTTTAATTGCCCCCCTCCCCTCCCCTCCCCTTATCCATTTCTAAAGTTGACATTTTGTATATTTATAAAAAAAAAAAAAAAAAAAAAAACTTAATTAAAAAATTTGTCTTATTAAATTTGAATTCATCGGCGTTGGATTTTTTTTTTTTGGGGGGGTTGGCACCACCGTCAATTATTATTACTTCTTGATAAATTTTTTTTTTTTTTCATGATGAAAATTGAAAAAAAAAAAAAAAAAAATTATCGGATGGTGGACAAGAAGAACATCACGGACTTGTTTGTCGAAAAAAAAAAAAAAAAAAAAACATGAATGGTGTAAATTATATTAACGATGTTGATGATGATGATAATAAT
Source organism: Pediculus humanus corporis (assembly GCF_000006295.1). Lineage (NCBI taxonomy): Eukaryota > Metazoa > Arthropoda > Insecta > Psocodea > Pediculidae > Pediculus > Pediculus humanus. Next base: position 1,307,073 of record NW_002987884.1, on the reverse strand, counting down.
GATAATAATATTAATAATAATATTAATAATAATAATAATAATAATAATAATAATAATAATAATAATAATAATAATAATAATAATAATAATAATAATAATAAAATCCATTTATTTCACGTGGTGTAAACCGTTTAAAAACGTCAGAATAAATTAATTTACTTTTTATTTAAACATTATTAAATATAATTGACATTAATAATAATAATATTAAATTTAATGTTGATTCCGGCTATAAATTTTTTTATATAAATGCGTGTGCGTGTGTGCGTGTGCGTGTGTGCGTGTGCGTGCGTGCGTGTGCGTGCGTATATATATTTATTTTTTTTTTAATACGATTTAAAAATAATATTTAACATATCGGGGTTTAGAGAGTGTTGAGGTTGCGGGGGGGGGGTGGCGGCACTCAATTAAATAATAATACCCTGGTTCGAATTAGGTGTTAAAAAAAAAAAAAAAAGAAAGAAACCCATTCGTTTGTTCATTTTAAAAGAAGGTGAAACAAAATAATAATGATAATAATATTAATAATAATAATAATAATAATAATAATAATAAATGATTAAGACGTTAAAAGAAGAAAAAGAAAAAAAATAGTTAAGTTGTTATGCGTTTTAAAGAAAAAAAAATTTTTTTTTTTTTTTTAAAGGGCTTAAATTTTATTATTATTTTTATTATTATTATTATTATTATTATTATCATTATTATCAATTAAATGCGTGCCTGAATAGTTTTTATTTGTCTCGTTTTCAGGGTAAGAAGTTGACGTTGTTATTTTTTTTTTTTTTTTTTGGATATGTGGGAAGGTTTGTTGTTTATCGTACATTTTTCTTTTCCTTTCCTTTTTCATTCTTCCTTTCCTTTTTCATTCTTCCTTTTTTCATTCGTTACGTTTTAAACATCTTTCAAAACACGATCAAAAAAAAAAAAGAAAAAGGAAGAAAAAGGAAAGGAAAAAAAAAATGTCATGCTAATAGGTTTAAAATTACAATTATTGGTTTAAAAAAAAAAAAAAAAAAATTTGTACCTGAGGTGCCGTATGTCAGAACTTTATTATAGGGTCCGACTTAGAATGTTTTACTCTTTTGTTGTTTTTGCTTCGGTTTTCGTCGGGTCGGTAACGAGTTACAAAACAAAACGTGTTAACTCAAAATGAAAAAATAATCTTTCAATAAATAAAATTTTTTCTCTCTCTCAAAGGGCATCTAAAACGCGGGGGTGGAGTGGGGCGGGGCGGGTGGGTGAATAATTCGCACGTGGTCCTGTCGTTTGATAGGTCATATACCACACGAGTCATTGATAATCGGTCATCGAGGTCAATTCCTGTTTTTTATTATGTTTTATGTTGATTGAGGGCAAGGAATCGATAAATCGAACAATTGTGTTCGGTGATATATATATTGTTTAAAAAAAACCTAACGAAACCTTGAAGTCGTAAATTAATAATAATAATAATAATATTTATCGATTGAATTGTTTGAAATGCTGTCGTGCGAGTGCAAAAAAAAAACAAAAACTTGGTTGTTGACAAAATAATAATAATAATAATTTTTTTACCTACTAACAGTTGAGTTAGGGATCGATGATAATTTTTAACGAAAGGTAAAATTAAGGTTCTATGATGAACGCGGCAACCTTAAAGAAAGACAAAATGGCGAAATAGATAATATTAATATAACAAACGAAGTCTGCCTTTTGTTTGTTTGTTTGTTTGTTTTGTTTTTTTTACTGAAAAAGGAAAAAAAAAGAAAAAGTTGCTGTTTGCGTCCTTTTGTAGTATGGGTGAAGGAGAGATGGGGGGGGGGAAATGTGTTTATGTTGCACATCGAACAATAAATTAATTGTTTTGTTTTGTTTTTGTTTTTGTTTTCTTTTTATCAAAAAATAAAAACAATATGAGTTTCTGGAATATTTCGCGTTATGTCTGTCTTATAATCTGTTGTTGTTTTTTTTTTTTTTTGTTTAATTATAATTAAAATTTTTAATTGGGTTCGTTACTACTACGCGCGTTTTTTATCGGGATCAAAGTGTGGGGGAGTAAAGGGAAAACGTGTAAAAGAATTACGAGGGAAGGGGAAAGTGGGAAGTGGGGGAGAGAGAGAGAGAGGGAAAAAGAAAAATCTTTCTCCTAGGTGTACCTATCGGTTTAAACGTGTAACGAGTAAAAAAAAAAAAAAAAAAAAAAAGAAAAAGTAAAAAGTGAGTTAGTAGATTTCAGGTGTGAGCTCTTGGCAAAGGTGTAGACTCGCGAGACTCCGTCGGCAGTAGGAGAGTCGTCTGTCGCTTTGCTTGTGAAAGGAAATGAATGGCTGGCAGATGCTCGCTTCGCACGCTCGGATACTGTTACTCTCCGATAAAGTTATTCCGATGCATGTTGTAATAATATAATAATAATAATAATAATACTAATAGTAATACTAATAATAATAATAGTCCTACATTTAAAAAAAAAAGTAAAACAAACTACATATATATATTATTTGTTAAGTGTTGCGCGAATAAAAAAGTGATAGATGATGTTAATAATAATAATATAAAGTGAACGCGTTTTTAAATATTTTTTTTAAAAAAAAGTTTTTATTATTATTATTATTATTTTTGTTTTTGTGAAATACGTATACGAAAAATAAAATCGATTTTTAATAAAAACAAAAGGTACATAGCGGAACACGGTTTGTTTGTTTGTTTGTTTTGTTTTGTTTTTTTTTTTTTTTTTAATAATAATAATAATCATTTTTTTTTTGTTATTTAAATTCATGTTATCAAATCAAATAGAATAAATCGGAAGGTATATATATATATATATATATATATATATATATATATATATATATATATATATATATATATATATATATATATATATATAAAAATTACTGTGAAATCTATCGGAATAATAATAATAGTAGTAATAATAATAATGATAAAATGGTACGTAAATGTATTTAATGGTAAATATTAAAATTTTTAATGCCATTAAAGTGCGTGTGTGCGTGTGTGTGTGTGTTTCATTCTATTTTATTTGAATGGTTTCGAGTTCGTTCGTTCGCGGCGTAACCGTAACGAACGAAATATGGCAATATTGCATCATTTCAAATACCTATACCATACTCCGACACGATTTTCTTTCTTTTTTTATTATTATTATTTTTTTTTTTTTTTTTTCCGAAGGAGTAAAGTAAATTGACGCGGGGTGACGATGACGTCGTCGTTAAAAATATTTCGGGAATTTTAAATTTTAAAAAAAATCCGCGAACGTTCGATGGAAAGAAAAAAAAAAAAAAGGAGAAATCGTGTGTTTTTATTTATTTACTTATTTATTTATTTGTGTTAACATACGTTGAAGTGATAAGGAAAAATTTTAAGTATTATTATTATTATTATTATTATTATTATTATTATTTTTAATGAGGAGTATTTGATATTTTTTTTTTTTTTTTAAATTTCCACGTGCCACCAAATGTTAAGAAAAAATTTTTTTTTATATTTTTTTTTGTTTTTTTCGTATTTTTCGTATTTAACTATTTTCTCTCTTTCTCTCTCTCTCTGTCTCTCTCTGTTTTTTTTTGTTATAACTAACCTGTTCAACCTACTTGATTCTGCCTCCTCAAATTTTTTTTTTTTTTTTTTCGGTTTTTTTTTTTTAATACGAAGTTTTTTTCTTTCTTTCTTTCTTTCTCTCTTTCCATCTTTTATTTGTTTCTCTTTTTTCATTCGTTTTGTTTTTTGTTTTTTATTATAATTAATTCTTCTGCCGTTTCTTTTGCCTTTTCCTTTATTATTTTGTGTTGTTCGTTGAATTCTCTCGTTTTAGAAAAGGATCACGATCGGATTTTACCGAAAATTCCATGACGTTCGCATAAAAATTTGCTTTTTTTTTTTAATTCCGTAACTTTGACGTTCATAAATTATTATTATTATTGTTATTATTATTATTATTATTATTATTATTATTATTATTATTATTATTATTATTATTAATAATAATAAATTTCGTGAATTGTGCGTGTTCGTTATTACATTATTTGTCTCTTTCGAACGTGTGAGTTTCGTCAAAACGAGGTCAAAATACTAGCATTAAATACGTTTGATTAAAATACTAAAAAAATTATTATTATTAATACAATTCGTATTATTTAACAATTTAAAAAAAAAAAAAAACATTACAAAAACGTCGTCTCCTGCAACGCCAAATTGGAAAAAAAAAAAAAAAAGTTTTTTTGTAGTGGCAGTCGCCCAAGAATAAAATCATAAGGCCAGTTAAAGAGAGAGAGATAGAGAGTGGGAGTCAAACGTGGCGATGGAAGATAGACACAACCGGAGGCTGCCCACAACAACAAACAACGAAACGAAACGAATAATAATAATAATAATAATAAGAAATGATGTGTGTGCGTGTGTAAAGGGTATTTCGTGTGTTTGTTGGTCTGCCCACAACTAATCTCATTTTTTTTTAAAATTTTCACATTGCATATATATATATATATATATATATATATATATATATATATATATATATATATATATATATATACATGCGTTATTTTAATATGTATATGTATAAAAGTTTTTCTCTCTCTTTCTCTCTCTCTTTCTTGCTATTTCCTTTATCTTTTATTTCATTTTATCTTATATATATGTGTGAGTATTTCGTGGGATGTTAAGGGATGGATACGTTCGCTTCCTTTTGTTATTTACAATTTCCAATGGAAAGGACAAGTTGTCGTTTGTCAAATTAATTCATTTCGTGGTAAAATGATTTTCATTATTCGTCTTTAAGATGGAGTTTAAGAGAGAGAAAGAGAGAGGGAGAGGGAGAGAGAGAGAGAGAGATTGTGTTGTTAACTCTATTCGTTTTTTAATGTCGTGTAATATTAAAATTAAAAATTCCCGGTAAAATTAAATTATACGTACGTATTATATAAATTGCATGTTTATCATTATTATCCTTTAAATATCCCCCTCCTTCCCCCTCCCCCTCCCCCCGGTAATTCGGTTTTTTATATTTAATTTTTTTTTTTTTCCAATCGATAATTACTTATTCTGTAGCAGGTAAAATTATAACAACTAGAGAAGATGGGAGAGATCGCCTTAAAAGGTTTACTGAACTCTGTGACGTAATATGTGTAAAAAAAATTAACTCGGTGCGTTTGTATATGTTCTTTTAGAAATTTTCTTGTTTGTTTGTTTGTTTGTTTGTTATTGAAAGTCGAAATTAGACGACAGAACGTTGATAATTTTCCAGGTTAATACGGGGAGCATTAGAGAGAGAGATTTTAAAAGGAGGTTTTTTTAAAAACCCTTTCGCGATGTTTTTTTCTATAATGATGTGGAAATGTTTGTTCGTTTGTTTGTTTGTTTGTTTCCGTAGATTTTCTTTTACTTAATTTTACTTTTTTTTCTGTGTGTCTTTGATGTTTGCGTGTTTGCGAAAATTTTCTTTTTTTCAATTCATTTTAAAGTTTTAAGTAGCAAAAACAAAAAAAAAAAAAAAGGAAAATTTGTTTGTTTTTATTATTAAATGAATTTTCTTTTTTTTTTTTTTGCTGTCTGGTGTCACTCAATCCAGACTTGTTCACTTTTAAAATAACCTTTGAAGACGCGTCAAAAAAATAAAAAAAAATAAAATAAAACCACTTTGGGCCATTTCCAAAAAAAAAAAAAAAAAGTCTGAGCGTATACGTTTTTTGTGCACCATCAATAAATTTTTTTCGTCTCAATAGTTTGGCCAGGGTCATGGTTTTTTTTTTTTTTTTTTTCGAAAATAATAAACCTTTCATTGAATCGTTTTTTTTTTTCGTCGTCAAAATATTATCGATTACGTATTGATTATTTATATATAAATTATTTTTAAACTAGTCGAAGATTTAACTAAACTATGTAAAAATTTATCGACGATTCGGTCGTGGTGAATAATTATCAGCTTATCGCCATTGTTTTAAAACTAAAAATCCAAAGAACTAGTTTAATTTAAAAAAAAATAGAAAACGCCGTTCTAGACGTCGATGAATACATTAATTTAAGGTACTAACTACTACTACTACTACCACTACTACTTTCGGAATTTTAAAATGGACCCACACAAATAGCACACACGCACGCACGCACACATAAAACGCAAGTGGTTTTTCGGTCTGTTTCAGTGTGAAAATGCGTGCGGCGTAACATTTGGCACGTTTTCATAATCGAAAATGACTAAATTAATGTAATTATAATTTTAACGTTGTTAGACTTTTCTCTCTCTCTCTTTCTTTCTCTTTCTTTTCTCTCTCTCTCTCTCTCTCTCTCTCTTATTTTTTAAAAAAATTTATTATTATTATTATTATTATTATTATTATGGTGTCTTATTGGTAAGGTGTCGACGACAAAACATATCCTCCTCATACGATATCTCGATTTTCATCATTTAAACTTTTCTTTTTCATTTAAATGGTTTTAATTTGATTTTGTCGTGGAATTAATTTCTAAATAAATGAATTCCGTTGTCGTGGAATTAATTTCTTAAATTTTCGAAAGAAAAAATTTTTTTTTTATGCACGAACGTTGCTAAACGTTATTTTTCTTTTAATTTTTCTTTTAGTTTTTTTTTTTTTTTTTTTTAGTCGAGTTAGCAAATGTTTGCGTGCGTGAGTGCGTGCGTGCATGCGTGCGAGCATGCGTGCGGTTATGTGTGTACGTATTGGAGAGAGTTGAATAGTTATGAGCATTGCGTTAGATTTTATCGCAGGTACTTAAGACTACTACAACAATTAATGCTTTGTTTAGCAATTTATTTTTTTTTTAATTTTAATTTTTTTTTTTTTTTTTTTTAATCGAGGAACTCGAAAGATTTGTTATTATATAAGAGTGCTCTCGGACACGTACACGTGCACGTGCAAATAATTTCGACGTCGTTCATCCGACCCTAAAATGGTAGCAGCAAAACCCGTGAATTATCACATTAATGTATTACACGTATCGTTTGTGGAAAACGCGTTTGCGAGTGCGTGCGTGTACGAGTGTGCGTGTGTGCGTGGCTTTATTTAACACGTTGTTATCTTTTTCTCTTATCAGAGCTTAAAATTTTATTATTTTAATTTAATTTTTTTTTTGTTACAGATGTGAATTTTGTATGTGAAAGAAAAAAAAAAAAAAATTAGTTTCAAGTTAACAAAAGTGCATAAAAAAACAAAAATTAAAAAAAATTTTTTTTTTTTTTTTTTTTTTTTTACGTGATATAATCGATCGATTGATTATTTTTTTTGTCAATACAATCGAAAGTATGGAAATTTTGTGCTGTCGGAAAAACAAATCAAACGTCGTAAGAATTCGTACGAATTTAAATAAAAGTGAAAATTATTTTTTAACGTGATGATATTATTATTATTACGATGATGATGTTGTTGTTGGAAATATTATTTTTTCAATCGATTTCAAAGTTTAATTAAAATCAAGAAAGATAACAATCAATCTTATCGAAGAAAAAAATAACAATAATAATAATAATAATAAGAATAATAATAATCAAGTGGAAGTAAAAAAAAAAAAAAAAAAAATTCAAAATGTTCGGTTGGACTGAATTCAACGGAAAACATTTTTCAAACGATTGTGTTAGATTCAAAGAAGAACGATCAACGTGGCAGAAGAAAATTTCGTCGTCGTCATTACCGGCGTTATCGTCTTCGTCGTCGACGGAAACGACGGAAACGAAAAAATGGTTCGCGAGTTCGTTTAGTTCGTTTCGCGAAATGGAAAAAAATTCGTCGGGAATATGCAAAACCGTTATAAATTTTTTGAAATATTTAAAAGAGTTCGATACGAACGGCGACGACGACGACGACGACGCGTGTGAAGTCAAATCCACGATGAAAAAATGTAACGAATGCGAAATTTGTAGGACATTTCAATTTCCCGAGTTTTTTTTACTCGCGAGGACTTTTTTATCAAAATTTTTAGTTAGACCTTTTTTTAAGTTCCTGGGACGTTTCAAAGGTAAGTCATTTCTTTCGATAGTTTAGTTTAAAAAAAAAAAAAAAAACTCGTATTGATTCAATATGGCGGGCGCCATCACGAAATCGCACCAATCTCCGTTTGTTAAGAATTTGAAACACATTCGCGACCTTTGCCGTTTTTTTTTTTTTTTTTTTTTGTTTATTTAATTGAATAATTTCGAACGGGTATTTAGAAAAAAACGAATTATTCGTAAATTTTTTTGTCTATTGCCACGTTCGCGATAAATTAATTTCTCATGACAAATTGTTATTTTCGCGTAGAAAGTTTAGGTATTTTTTTTTTTTTAAATTGACATTGCCACACCCCTCGATAACACCCTGAAAAAAGAGAAAGAGAGAGAGAAAAATGTGAAAATAATGAGAAGAAGAGAGAAGAAGAAAAATTTTTTTTTTTTCGTTTTGTTTTCAAATCAAACAATTCACGTGTTATCTTTGTAAAGACGACGAAACGGTGGCGCCAACTTACCTGCTGCAAAATTTTTAAAAACGAGAAGAATCCCTCCCCCTTTCCCCTCTCCTTCATCTTCCCTCTTCTCTCCTTCCCCCTCACGCACACGCACGCACTCGCACATTCGAATTCTAGGTCGTTTTTACACATGACGGTAGCGAATATACAATAATGCATAGCACATACGATTCTTTTTTTTTTTTTTTGTTTCTTGATAAAGACACGACACTATACGTGGTAGTAGCGTTATATATAATATCTTTCGTGTATATAGAGAACGAACGAAGGAAAAATAGTAAACAAAAAGCGAAAATTGAGTAATTCAATATGGCGGAGGACAACACTTCGTAATACAAGATAACAATTAGAATTTGTGGTATCTATATCAATACGCACATGATCGATAACGTTTTTTTTCTCATTATTATTATTATTATTTTCTAATAGTTTTTCTTTCTTTTCACGGTCGTTTTCCTATTATCATTATTATTATTATTTCATTCGATTTTTTTTTTTTTTAAATACGATTTTAATGGGGTTTTTATTAAAAGGAAAAAGTAATTGAGTTCAAGTTAAGGGTTTTCATCTCGAAAGAAAAGTCTTGACCGGAAATTGAAAATAATTCGCCGCACGCACTCACGGAGATTCGATTTAATTTGGTTTAAGTTCGTTGTATTATTATCATCATTATTGTTATTATTTAAATAATAATAATAATAATAATAATAATAATGGTGATATTTTTACGCGTAGAAAGAAATCCCTTTACCTTATGGGATTTAATTTCGTAAAAAGTAAAAAAAAAAAAAAAAAAAAAAAAAAAAGTTTGCTTGCTTGCATTATTCGATTGATTAATTATTTAACGATCACGAGCTGGCGGAGGTGAGACGGGGAGGGGAGGGAGGAAGAGGGAAGGAAGGGGGGGAAGTAAATTTTTTTTAGAGTGCGTGCGTTCAGATTGATTTCGTCGTGGGAGTTGTGTGTATGTAATACGAAAATTAATTTGAATTTTTTTTTTTTTTTAAATTAATTATCTGTTTGAAATCGAACGCGTTGATAATAATAATAATAATAATAATAATAATAATTATATCCGGCTTAAATGATGGCGATGATGATGATGATGATGATGGAGGGAGGGGGAGAGAGGAAGAGCGGAAAACGTGAAAAAAGGAAAATGTTTGTAGAATTTTGTAGAATGATGGCGAGTTTGCGACAACGACGACGAGTATAATAATAATAATAATTATGTCCGGCTTAAATGATGGCGATGATGATGATGATGATGATGATGGAGGGAGGGGGAGAGAGAAAGAGAGGAAGAGCGGAAAACGTGAAAAAAGGAAAATGTTTGTAGAATTTTGTAGAATGTTCGCGAGTTTGTGACGACGACGACGACAATAATAATAATAATTTTTTTTTTGTAAATAATTTATCGGGTTTTTAAACTTAGTGATCGAACGCTCGCACGTGCACGCACACACGTATATTATTTTCAAAAAAAAAAAATGGCGGAAACGTTATAATTTGTAGGGAAAAAAAAGAAAAAGAAAATTTCGTAGAAAAAAAGTAAAAAATTTCGTTTTAACGAATCGTTGCTCGAGTTTCAGCTGTTTGTTTGTTTGTTTGTTTGTTTGTTGTTGAAATTTTGTCGTAGTTATAGAACCAGACGAACGAATCGTTTAAAAAACAAAACAAAAATATTCGATGTTAATAATAATAATAATAATAATAATGATAATTTTAATCATTACGAATTTATATGAAAGATTTAAAACGAAAAGAAAAACGAAAAAATTATTAAAACGAGGTTTGCCAAAGTAAAAAAAAAAAAAAATTTTTTTTTTTTTTTGTACAAAAGAATTTATGATCCCCGCCTATCGTCGTGGCAGGGAATAATGAAAAATTTACAATAGTTTTATGAATTTCCTTTTTTTTTTTTCTCTCTCTCTCTCTCTCTTTCGTTTAATGAAATCATTTTTTATTAATAACTTTGTTTTAAAAAAAAAATTCTTTTTACACGTCGCGTTTTTATTTATTTTTTTTTTTTAATAAAGGAGTCGGGAAAATTTTTTCATTTTTTTTTTTTTTTTTTTTTTTTAATTAATCGAAATTAAGAAGGAAGAAAAAAGGAAAAGAAAAGAAAAGAAAAAATTTCGTCGTAATTACATTATCATTATTATTATTATCATTATTATTACCATCTTTTCTTTTGATATTTTTTTTTTTTTTAACGAAGAACGTGGAATTAGAAAAATTTTACCGCCGATTTGAAAATTTTAAAGTAAAAAAAATTCAAAATCTGAAAAAAAAAAAAATTTCCAGTTCGTTAATTGTTATTACGGTTATTATTATTATTATTATTAATGAAATGATAATAATAATGATAATGATAATAATAATAATAATAATAATAATAATAATAATAATAATAATAATAATAATGATAATGATAATAATGATAATAACAAAAGGAATAATTTTTTATATTTAGTGCGATAATAATGTCGGCGTGTGTGTGTGTGTGTAATAGTTATTCGTTCGTTCGATTGTTTGTTGTTTGTTCGTTCGTTCGTTTGTTTGTTTGTTAGTCATATCGATTGTTTAATCGTTTAGAGGAGATTATTTTAAACTTTTAAATGCCGGATAAAACCTTAATTTGGCTAATGGGCGCAAAATCATTCGCGGGCGTTTAAATAACAAAGTTGAGAACAATATCTCTTCAATCATAGTTATTATTATTATTATTATTATTAGTATCATCGACGTTTAAATCGGGCTACGTTTGTTTGTTTAACTTGACGAATGAGAAAAAAATTTTTCGCGTTTGAGATTCGCGGGGGGGGGGGAAACCGTGCGGCAATTTTTTCAAAATGTATTTTTACTTGATTTCCAAAAAAAAAAACAGGCATGGAGGAAAATTTTTTTTTTTTTTCGTGCGGTAAAAATATATATTAAAAAAAAAAGTGATGATGATAATAATGATAAAAATAATAATAATAATAATAATAATAATAATAATAATAATAATAATAATTCGAAATCGTTGAATTGTCAAACGAAAAATTATTCTTTTTTCCCTCCTTTTTTTTTTTTTTTTTTTTTTTGTCTAATTCCACTTTTTATTTTCGAGTTTCGAGAACACGCAATGATTAATATATTCAAACGATAGTTTTTTCCTTCCTTTTTTCCTCTTTTCCTTTTTCCCTTTTTCTAACTATTATTTTCCAAATAAATTTTAATAAAAAATTTAAAAAAGAAATGAGGGAGGTGGAAAAGGGAAAAGGAGGAGGGGAAGGGGAGGGGAAGAAATAAACGTGGTTACAGAAATTATTATCGACTTGTATATTTTTTTTCGACAAAAAATTTCATGCGAGTAGGGAGTTGAAATAAAATTTTTTAAGTTTTTTTTTTTTTTTTTCGTGGTCAGTAATTAATTAAACCGTTAAAAATAATAATAATAATAATAATAATGATAATAATAATATTAATGCGGGTGGTTTTTTTTTTATTCGTTAATTAAATAAACTTTATATTAAAAGTAAATTAAATTAACGAAAGAGAAAAAAAAAAAAAACTAGACTTTACTGCGAAGTGGTTACAGAAAAAAAAGTAAACATATTGAGGTGAATAACTTTTAATTAGTTTTCACAGATGAGTTATACGTATGGGAGTTTCAACGTATAAATAAATAAATAAATAAACAAACGTACCTTTAGACGGGGCATTATGTCACGTGACGTTTTTCCGATAATAACCAATGATGATGATGATGATGATGATGAAATTCGGTTTAAAAATTTTTTTTTTTTTTCATACCTCCGTCGGATTTGATTTTTATTATTATTATTATTATTATTATTATTATTATTTTATTTAAATTTTCGTTCTATTTACACGGCGAAAGTTTTTTTTCTATCTATTTACACGGCGTTTGTCGAATGATTAAAACGATGCTGGTGTATTAAAAAAAAAAAAATGAAGAATAAGAAAAAGAAGGAAAAATTTTCTTTTTTTTTTTTATTCTTTTACATTGCTGCCATTTTTGACGTATATAATTTACAATTGTAAAAGTTGTCTATTGCCACGACTCGTATAAAACCGAAAATTAAAATTACATTAACTTGTAATTTTTTTTTTCTTTTTTTTTTTTTTTTTTTTTTTTTCTAACCATTGTTATTTGAGAAATTTTTTTTTTTCTTTTTTCTCTCTCGTCACTTTGGCCAATCTAACAAAAAAAAAAAACCAACCACGGTATATTATTTCAATCGTTTCCTTTCTTTGTCGTTAATTTTCTTTTCTTTTTCTTTTTTCTTTTCTCTTATTCCCCCCCCCCCCAAAAAGATAATATATATCTCCGTTTGTTCTTTGTGTGTGTGTGTGTGTGAGGCTCGTTCGATATTTTTTTTTTTTTTTTCATTCTTTTTTAGTTGCTTTTTGGACTCATCTTTTTTTTTTACTCTCTCTGAGATAAACAACACGTAAAAATATGGAGGCTGGGAAAACAGGGGGAGTGGAGGAGGAAGAGGGGGGCTAGGGGGAAGGGAGGAGGGAAAGGGGAAAAGAAAAAGTGAAAATCGGTTCGACCTTGCACGCATATTATAAATTCGGTGATTTATTATATAATTTTATCATTATTATTAGTGTTATTATCACTATTACTTTTTATTATTATTATTATTATTATTATTTAAAGTGAATTGTCCAAAAGGGAAAAACGGTGAATAACGGTCAAATTATTTACAATTATTATTTTCTCACGACCTAAATAATAATAATGATAATAATGATGATAATAATAATAAATTCGAAGGCGTTTTCTTTTTTTTATCGAGAAATAAATAAAAAAAAAAAAATTTTACGCGTTTGTATAGAAATTTAAAATGGTTTCGTTTATTATTATTAGCCGAGTGAATTTAATTCGAAATCGTACGGTTCGATGTGATGATGATGATGATGATGATGATGATGATGATGACGATGACGATGACGATGACGATGATGATGGAAAATAAAAAGAGAGAGAGAGAGAGAGAAAAGCCAATGATGTTACATGATTGGCATTTAATTTAAAATTAGCTTCACCCGATAATAATGTTTCTTCCCCCCTCTCCCCTCCCCGGAGGTATTCGAATTCGGACGGTAAAAAAATAAGGGGAAAAAGAAAAAACGTATCCCCCCCTACTTTCTCCCCCCTTCCCGAATCGGTAGGTGCGCGTGTGTTTGCGTGCGTGCGTGCGTGCATGTGCATGTGTTTACGCTTTTTATACGAAATGCCATCTTTTTACATGATCACGATCGATTTTTTCTTTTTTAGGGGATGAAATAATGCCATCGGCAATAATAATAATAATATTACGTTTTTACTTCCGTGCCGTTACTCCATCTTGTGTGTGGCTAAATATATTTTAGTGTCTTGTCGTTCACTTATCCGTAACAAGTTGAACAAACTCTATGGAGAAAAAAAAAACGTTATTATTATCATTATTATCATTATTATTTTCTTATTACCGCCACTTTTGGAGTCTGACGATTATTTTTGTTTTATTTTCGATCTTCACGCGAGAAAGTTTTTAATAGGAAATAAATAGCAGAATAGAAATTTTGAATTCGATTTTCGAATGATTTGATTACGTTCCTCCGCCATTTTGTTTTGCGAGAAAAAAAAAATTACTTAATTAATGCCTTGGTCAAATCGGAAATTGTCAATAAAAAAGAAAGAAAGAGAAAAGGAAATCCTAACCATTTAATTATTTACATTTGGAATTTTTCTATTTTCATCCTGGTTTCATCCCGGTTTTATCCCGATTCGAGTTGAATTTTCTCCTGTTTTTTCTTTTCCCCGTTCGTTTCCCGCAAATTTATTTTTCATTTTATTAGTTACTAAAATTTATTGTCGACGGTACGTAAACAATGCCGATTTCATTGCTTTTTTTTTTTTATCTTCGTTTAATAACTTTTCTAAAGAAAGGGCCATTGCAATAACCACGACGAAATTGCTGCCACGACAAAAAATTATCCCTAATAATAAATTTATTTCATTTCCGTGCTGTTGCTGCTCCTGCTCCTGCTTACTCGTAGAAATCGAACGTTAAAAAATGTCGTATTCTAACCGTTTTAAGAGAAAATGTTTTAATCGTTGCTCGTGTCGTCTGCTTGCGTACAAACAGTAAAAAAAAAAAAAAAAAAAAAAAAAAACGTTCGTGCGAAAATGATTTTGCATATTTATTTTTAATAACGAAATTCGAAATGAATTTAAAAAGAAAAGAAAAAAAAAAGATTATGTGGAAGTGGAAGAAGGAACAATTCTCAATTCTTTTCTCTTATTCATTGTATTTTTTATCGTGGTCGATTGCCCTAAGTTTTTTTTTTTTTTTTTTTTTTTTTACCGTGCCTAACTATGCGTACGACGATGATGATGGTGACGACGACGACGACGACGACGACGACAAGAAACAAGACAAAAAAAAAAAAAAAATGGAATTTTTATGACGTATGCCACACACGATCAAAATTCCAGATTTCTTGACGTAGCCGGTAGTTTGTCTCGGAAATTACAATAAATATTTTTGTATTTATATATATATATATATTTATAAATAGATACATAGATACATAGATACATATATATGTACATAAATAAAAGTTAATAAAATGAAAAAAAAAAAAAACTAGTATGAGTAAGTAATTTGCTAATCGGTATCTATTTTATTCAGCTGGGAGGTATACTATTTAATCAAGGAGTAGATGATGATTGCCTTAGGGGGGAGGGATCTACGACTTTTTATCATCATCATCATCATCATTATTATTATTATTATTATTATTATTATTATTATTATTATTATTATTATTATTTAATTTCTCCTTCTTTTCTATTTAAATTTTTGTTGTTGTTGTTGTTGTTGTTACTCTCCGCACTCGTCCTCCTTTTAAAAATTTTACAATAAATAGAATATTTGCCGTGGAAAAAGAAAAAAAAAACGAATCGTGGTTTTAGACTTTCCGTTTTTCGGTTCGTTTCCGTTTTTTATTATTGCTCTAATAAAGGGAAAAAATTTTATACGTTTTCGAGACTCGAAAAAGTCGTAATTTTTCAAATTCGATTTTATTTTTTTTTTGCGATGGGGGGGGGGTATTTTATACGTTTCATAAATAAAAATTATTATTATTATTATTATTATTATTATTATTATTATTATTATTATTATTATTATTTGAAAATTGGCGCGCTTTGATGAGGTTCAAAACGCATTACGGGAATAAAGTTCGGTTCTAATCGAGGGCAGAATTTAACGTATTCGAAAAAAAAAAAAAAAAATCAAATTAAAAAAATGTTTTTTTTTTTTTAAAACCATAAGCGTACCTGCGAGAGAGGGGGAGGGAGAAACGCAGTCAGGTGAAACGTGGTGGCAGTAGTAGCATGGAAGAGGGTAGCTCTCAAAAGTTTGAAAAGAGGTGACCAGGTGTTGCTGCTCCCGGATGAAGGTTCAATTTTTGATTTGTTTTTTTTTTTGGGGGAGGAAGTTATTTCGTTGTAATCGTCTTACAATTTACCAAAAAGTTCCCTATCTCTCTCTCTCTCTCTCTCTCTCTCTCTCGAAAAGCAGACGCTATTCGCAGACATCATGATTGTGCGATACGATTATGGTTTCCGACATTTATAGACAAGAATAATTAAGAAATCACGTACATAAATCCTAAAGTTAAAGGTATGCAAGACCTTGTAGACATCCTGGCAAAAAATAATAAAATTCGGGAGGGTAGAGAGGGGAGGGGAAAAGAAAAATTTTTAAATGATTGCAAGAGGAATAAGAGTCGGTAGACGTGAAATATTAAAGGAAAGGGAGGGAAAGGTTCGAATCGCAAAAAAGGGAAAACATCAAAGCGGAAATAGAAATAGGTCGGGTAGCATTTTTGTCAAAGATGGCGGATTTGGGTCACACTCAGAAGGCTCTTTTTTTTTACGTATTGTTTTAATTATAATCATTTTAAACTTGCCAATTTGAATTATTGGGTGTAAAAATATTGCGTAGTATAGGAAGAAGAAGAAGAAGAAGAAAAAACAAACCGGAAACGCATTTCGTTTTAATATTTATTTACATATATGCATTATTTAATTCCTCTATTATTATTATTATTATTATTATTATTATTATTATTATTATTATTACCATTACCGCTTTCTCGTCTGCTCCGATTTTATTTCCTCTTCTCTCTTTTTCTTTTTTTTTTCAAAAGAAGAAAAAAAAATGATTCGAAAAAGATGTTAAATTGAAACGTGGTTTTAGATAGATAGAGAGAGAGAGCACACGTTGATGAATTTACTTATAGTACACGAAACAGTTTGTTTTATCCAGGTGGCTATGGAAGTGTAACTATTGTGAGAGAGAGAGAGAGAGAGGTTGCAAATAAAAAAAAAATGGTGGAGTGTAGCAGTTGTGCTGAAACAGAAAATTGTTTTATATTTTGTTGTGGTTGTCAAAAAAAAAAAAAAAAAAAAAAAACACGAGCAGGTGATATGATAAAAAGGAAGAGAGAGAGAGAGAGAGAGAGAGAGAGAGAGAGGATGAACGAGGTTCTTTTGATTCGGGGATTTAACATCAACCCCCTCCCCACCCCCTACCCATCTACCCGGAACTCAACATCCGGAACGTGAATTTAAAAAACGTGGCGGCGTTAGGAGGATTTTAAGTAAAAAAACTTAATTTCATTATCCGAATAATTTAGAGATTGTGTGACGTCATAATGGTTTCGATTATGATGGAAATGATACAAGTTTTTATTTGGGGATACCGGAAGTCGTTGTGTAGTAAAGCTTTATGAAAAAACGGCCTTTTTGTAAGCGACACACAAAATTATTATTATTATTTTGTAATTTTCATCGTGTCATCATCATCCCCTTCGTTAAATGAAAACGGGAACGGAGACGAAGGGAAGGAGGGAGGGAGAGAGGGGGATTGATGGTTTGTTTTCCAACGACGACGACGTTATTTTCGGTCACAAGTTTCCGGTTAACCGATGAGTATACAAGGTACACAAGGTATTTGTTCTTATTAATTGCACATGTTTCCATGTCTTCTTCTCCTTCTTCTTCTTCCTCGTAAAACTGTGGTGGTGGTGGTGGACCGCGATGGAAAAATGCGGATATGACGTAATGATTAATATAATATAATATTTTCTTTCGTGTGTTTAAGTCGCACTTAGGCTTTGCGTTTCGACTGACTTCTTTTTTATTATTATTATTATTTTATTTTTTTTCTGGGCCCTCTTTGTTCTTCGATTGTTCATTTAACTGTCACACGATAACTTGAGCACATACCTATTCGTATATATTTATATTTTTTTGGGGGGATTGTTATGTTGTCATATCTTCACATGAAGGTTTCTTCCTCTTTTTCTCTCTCATGTTGTTATCATTATTCAATTTATTAGACTTGTAATATCTCATAGTTTTTTTTTTTTTCTTCGTTATTCATTTATCATTCCTTATATTTTGTCTCCCCACTTCCCCCTCCCCTCCCCCTCTACCAATTTCGGTATGTGAATGTTGTTTTCAACGTGAACATGTTTAAACATGACTTTTTTTTTTTAATTTTTTATTTCCATCGATGGATCGATCGTTGTCGTACCTACCTACCCTTACCCGTACCTTATTAGTTATCGTATTTAACGGGAGAAAACGAGGGCGGGGAGACGGAGGCAGGGTGAGGGAGGGAAAATGTTAATAACGGTTTTCACTTTTCATATTTTCACTCGTTTTTTTTTTTTTTTTTAAATAAAAAAAAATTTTTACTACGCACGTTTGTGACTTGGTTCTCACCGCAAGACTTGTTGTTATTTTCTTCGCGGTTTTAACAACAACAATCGAAAATAAATAAATAAATTTCCCTGGGGAGCCATGATACATAATTAATAATTTTGTATTGTGTGCCACACTTAAAAGAAAATTTTAATTGGGGGACTTTGAAAAAAAAGAGAGACAGACGAGCCCGCAAAATATTATTATTATTATTATTATTATTATTATTGATTGCCATTAATTATCATTCTTTCACATCATTACTTATTATTATTATTATTATTATTATTATTATTATTATTATTACTTTCGAATAATATCTCACATGTAACGGCCTAGTTTTAATTGCGGTACTCTAGATTTTTTTTTTTATTATTATTATTTTACGCTTTAAACAAATTTTTTTTTGGTACCGCTACCGCCATTGCCGCCACCACTACGACCACCACGACTACCAACCGATAAAATAAAATATAAAAAAAATGATTGTTTAACGAGGTTGGAATTTTTGTTGTTGTTGTTGTTGTTGTTGTCGGATCGAAAGAATTTCTTTTTAAAAGAGTAGAGAGTAGGAAAAAATTCGGTTGAAATTATTTTTAATAAGGGAATAAATATGGTAAAGTTAAAAAATGGGCGTGACGGAAATTTTTTTTTTTTTTTTTTTTTTGTTTTTAAAAAGTTTTTTAAATTGCGCCTAAAAAAAATAAAAAAAAATAAAAAAAACCGATTAGTAGGTTTTGTTTTTTGTAGGTACAACGTTGGATGGAAGCATAATATAATAATTGGAAAAAAAAAAAAAAAAAAAGGGAGCGTAAAATAGACGCGAGATGAGGGTATATAATATAAGAAAAGGATTTTTTTTTTTAAAGGTAATTATTTGGAAATGGTTAATAGGAATTTCAGGTTCGAGGTTGAGGTGGGGTGGGGTGGGGAGCGGTAAGTTTGATTTTAAATTAAGTGGAGCACCTGCTTCTTCTTTTTTTTTTATTTTTTCCAAATGTGCCATTTTTTATTTTTTTTGTTGTGTTACGTGCAAACGACGACCGCACGAACGGCGGGAAGATTTAACTTTTTTAAAATGAGTTCAGACACGGTGATTTTTTATTTTTTTTTCTACTTCCCCGACGAATTAATTTTCTGTTTTTTTGAAATACTTGACCGATTTTAAATGGGGGAAGGGGTGGCGAAGGGGTGGAGAATGGAGGTAAGGTTTGAAATAATCGCGTTTAAAAAAATTCCACCGAAATTAATTTTTTTTTTAATCCTAGCACCGTCCGTTGTTGTTGTTACCTGTTAAGTTATTGGAATTTTAACGATTATATCGAACGATTCGATAGTGGGGGGTGGGGGGAAAGAGCAAAAAAATCTCGTTTCTGTTGTCGTTTTTTGTGTTGTACCGTCGTCGACAGCTTGACGCGACGGTAATGAGATGTGTGTGACGTATAAACTGTGTTTTCATCACGTGACCATAAGTTAAGAATCTCCTTTTGTTTTCGTTGTAAGAAATAAGTTCAAAGGTCAATCAATTACGTATGGGGCCGAACTATCATCCATCTACCGAAATGCTACCGACCAACGACTACCGTAATTCAATTATATCAAATTTCAACAGCGGGTGGTCAGGCAGTCAGGCACGCGGTCAAGCTCCAACACATTTTCCATCTTTTTCTTTCTCTTTGATTTTCTTACGTTTTTTTTTTTTTTTTTTGTATTTCGCTCTTGCGAAATCGTTAAAAAAAATTATTATTATTATTATTATTATTTTAAAAATTGACCAGACGAAATATTTGTAACGAGGTTAAATAAAAACTCCTCATCGAGATTCGATTTCAATATCGATCGAGTTTTGAAATATGAAAAAAAAATGAATTTGGGTTGATGTTGATCTTCCGCCCGACGGAAGGGTGACGGGTGGCTATTTCAGGTACGAAATTGGACCTGAGTGCTTCTCGTAAACTTATATATAGATAAATTTTTTAAAATCATTATTATCGACTATTATTATTATTATTACAAAAATTTTTAGTTTTCGATGTGTGTTTGCGTATTGCGATGTGGAAAAACAGCAATTCCTGTTAGGGGGAGGGAGGAGGGGGAAGGAATCGAAGGGGTTATTTTTCTCTTATTTTTCCTACGGCAGCTTTCACGATTATTATTATTATTATATATTTTGGTTAACTATGTGATATTTTATGGGACAACCCCAACGTTACGCATGATTTCACGTTTCACGTTATTTATTTTTTTATTAAACCTGTTGATTTACGCTTACGCATTATTATTATTATTATTATTAATAAAGTTGGTTCGATGGTTATTTATGGAGGTGGTCGTAATGGGTAAGTGGTAAGCATTTGGACGAATGCTGGTGATGATTATTATTATTATTATTACATTTGGCCTTATCGAAAGTGTCTGTCGAATTTTCTAATCGTGTCGCAATTTATTAAAAAAAATTAAATAAATAAATAAATAAACGAAACGAACGAATTTTTTTTTTCTTTTTCCACGATTCGGAAACCCGATTTCATTATTATTGTCATTATTATTATTATCATTATTATTATTATTATTATTGTTTTTTGTTTTTTTTTATTGCTTCTTTTCTTAACCGAAATTATTCCTTATAAGTCCGCGATATTATGTCGATATTCTGAACGAACTCTGGGCGTATTCAAAGAACATTATTTATTTTAATAACAGATTATTTATTCCGGTCGCTCTCTTTATTTTATTCATTATCATTATTATTATTATTATTATTATTATTATTATTCATCACTTACTGCACTTATCTTCGGGGGGGGGGAGCGGGAGCGGAGAAGGAATAATTATTTCGGTTATATTAAAATCCACGTAGAAAAAAGGATGAGAGAGAGGTTCGTAAATAAGCGTAAAGGAAAGAGTTGTAAACGATAATTATTATTATTATTATTATTATTTACGAATGCGAATTTTTTTTTTAGGGGGGGGAGGGCAAGGGGAAGGAAGAAGGAGGAGGAGGAGAAGGAGAAGGAAAAAAAAAGTTTGAATTTAATTTTTAATTTTTTTTTTTTTAATTTTTCCAGGACGAAAACGGAGCCGGAGAGTAGGGTCCCCATTTTTATCAAGTGGGAGTCCCTACAGGATGTCCCCACCTTTTCCAATTGCCACAATTCTTCTAGTCTGTTCTGCTCTAATTGGATTAGCTGGTAAGTGTTTATTTTTTTTTTATTTTTTCCACCCCCCACCCCTAATTTTCTTTTTTTTGCAAATCGCAATTTTTTTAAAACTTTTGTACGGATTGATTTCCCTCTTCCACCCCCTCCCCGTCCGTTCGACCGAAAGCAGATCATTAGCGTTGATTATAATCATTATTATTATTATTATTATCGTGATAAACTTTTGATAAATCGGTTTTGCTACTATTATTATTATTATTTTTCAAAAATATATAATAAGTCGGCATGAATCGGAATTTTTTTATATATTAAACGCTATCGTGTTTTATTCGTCGCGTGTTTTTTTCAACTCCCTTTTCAACCCTTTTTTTTTTTTTTCGTAATTTTCACTTTCTCGACATTTTCCATTCCTCCATGCATTATTCATAATCGCTTAAAAGTTCTATTATATTATTATTATTATTATTATGATTATTAATTTGCAATGGGAGGAAAAAGGGGAAAGGGAGAGGAAATGAAATGCCGAGAGAAAAATAATATATATAATCGATCAAATAGAAAAAAAAAAAAACAGAGAAAGCGATTTTTTTTTTTTTTTTTTTTTTTTAAACGGGGAAACGTTACGGCCAAATAACATGAACTTAATTTTTTTTATTTTTTTTTCAAACGTTTTAATTAATTATTTAAAGAAAAAAAAAAAAAAAAAGAAACAAACGTGCTAACGCACCGCGTTGTCCGCTGGCGCATACTCGTCTTTCCCCCTGCCCCCCATTCAAGCCCCCCATTTCGTTCTTAAACACATCGTAGCATCTCACTCACTCACTCGAACCCATTATAATTCATAGAATGAAAAAAAAAAAAAAAAAAAAATTTAAACTTAATTATCCGTCGTCGTCTGCCTTGAGTGAAAGTCGATAAATAGGAAACGAGGAATTCGATATACCGGAAACAGACGAAAAAGAGAGAGAGAGAGAGAGATGGGGAAAAAAAAGAAAAAAAAATTATTAAATCATCGAGGTGATTTGTATCGGTGCCAAAGGGTGTACGTATCGAGTTTGAAAATGTTCTTTGCGATCGTCTCAAACGCACACGCACGAACACACACACGCACACCATTCATTCTTCGGAGACAGGTAAAACAGGAAGGGGTGGGTGGGTAGGGAGAGGGGAGGTGGGGTTGGGGAAAACTTTGTGCGAGTCTCGATAGCTTTAATTTTTAGACTGATTTGACGCGTTAAACGTTACGAGTTTAAATTTTGGGTAAGAAGAGATGAGGAAAAAATTTTTATTTTCCTCCCCTCCCCTCTCCCCCCATTTTTTGCGGCTTGCGTTTTCTTTTAATGGCATGCTTGATATTTTTCGCATAACCTGAAAACAAAAAAAAAAAAAATTAATTTTATTCACGCGGAGAAAAAAAAAAAAAAAAAAAAACATGGATAACGGCAACGACGGACGGCATTGACACTCGGTTGGAAAATTGTTTTTAAAAACCCCGCAAAAACCGCAAAATTTCAGTACGTACGGCCTTTCATTTTCCCCCCTCCCCCTCCTCATTTTGAATTGCGAAAACCCGCACGAAATTTTTTTTTTTGGAATTTACTGGAATTAAAAACGTTTTAAAATGGCGGCGAAAAGTAGAGAGAGAGAGAGAAAGAAACGTCACAGGGATTCGATAGGCTTATTGTACGTATGAGTAATTAAATATTTGGATGGGAAATTTACAAACGGTGCCAAAAAAAAAAAATTTAATTTGCTGGGGGTCCGCGGTTTCACGTTTGCTGCTCCTCAGAGACTACTGATGATGATGAAATCAAAAACGAAATTTTTTTTTTTTTTACGAATCGTATATTTAGTAAATTTAACTTTTTAAACATTTTTTTTTTTTTTTTTCATATTAATGATGTGATGAAAGTTGTGAGAGAATTAAAATGGCGGTCGAACTTCCTCCTTCTCTCTCTCTTTTCTTTTTTAATTGTATCCTAATCATCGGAAACTTTGATTTTTTTTTTTTGTAAAGGGTTCGATTACTTTTTTTTTTTTTTTTTTTTTGGCATTATTCCCTCCAGAGGTTATTAACCTCTGGAGAAAGAATACCATAAGAGAATTGAAACAGATGTAGTACGATGACGACGATGACGACGATGACGCCATTTTTAAATAAAAATAAAACTATATGGATTTATTTATTTTTTTTTTTCGAATTCATCCGTCGGTTGTTGTTGTTGTTGTTGTTGAATAATTTCTCTATTTGGATTGTTATCGTGTCGGTCGGACATTTAATTCGTCGGACGCAACCTTGATTTTGTCTCAATGCTCTAATTATACACCCCCCCGCGCCATTTTTTTTTTTTTTTTTTTTTTTTTTTTGTTTCAAACGGTTCGAATATTAAAAAAAAAATTCTGATAAGTCACGAATTATGGAATTCGAAAGCGACCAACCGATTACGACGACGACGATGACGATGACGATGACCTTATTTTCTCTCTCTCTCTCTCTCTCTCGTAATAATTCGAAATCTGACGTAATTTTAACGTAATAAAAATGATTCCAATAGATTCCGATACCCGATTTAAAATAATAATAATAATAATATTAAGAGGTAAAAGAGTAGCATACGTAACGTAGTTGTTAAAAATTCTCGGTACTCTTTTTAATCGTTAAATAATAATAATAATAATAATAATAATAATAATAAAAAAGAAAATGTCAGCGTATGTCAGTCGTACAGTTGCTGTCATTGTCTTTTTTTTTATGTTCAGACTGTCATTGTTTTGTTTCCTTCCCGTAAT
The DNA here is from genome assembly GCF_000006295.1 of Pediculus humanus corporis. Lineage (NCBI taxonomy): Eukaryota > Metazoa > Arthropoda > Insecta > Psocodea > Pediculidae > Pediculus > Pediculus humanus. The sequence continues at coordinate 1,282,884 of NW_002987884.1, read as the reverse complement.
AAAAAGATGATTGCGTTCACTGTTTTCATGATTTTCTTTTCATTTTTATACTCGTTTATGTCACCTGCATTTCATAATTCAAACGCGAAAATAAAAATTTTGTCGGCATGCATGCACGCATAAAAGTTTGACGTCGGAAAGAAAGGGAGTAATGGCGGGGGGGGGGGTTCTCGGAGTGATTTTAAATGACGAGGGGGTCGATTTTCCTTTTTATTATTACGTTTTTGTATCATCTCCGCCGCCGATTCGAAAACGATTCATCATAATCTCATATGTATATATTTGTGTGGTGAATGATAATGGACCATACTACTAAGTGGTCGACACTGCATTGAAACGTAACAAACCGGAACTTTAAAGATCCTACCGGAAATATGGGTTAGTTTAAAAAAAAAAAAAAAAAATTCGAATGAATGGCATTGATTTGATCATTCATAAAAAAAGGTTACCGTGAGTTTTTTTTTTTTTTTTTAACGTGACGATCGAACAATGAAAATATATTTATCACTATTAGAATAAAATTCGACGGATTTAAAGATTTATTATTATTATAATTATTGTCGTCGTCGGGAAATTTATGGCGGAAAATAAATATGATGAAACGTCGCGTCGTTATACGGTTTCTTCTTTCGGAATTCTCAAACGGCGGAGTAGTTATGACAATTTAGTAGTTTTGCATAGCAAGACATCAAATTACACGAAGGTGTAGAGACCTGGCTTTGTGAACCCAGGAGAAGAATGCAGACGAAAGAATCCTCGTCGTTGTCGTCGTCGTCGCAAACACACACACACACACACGCGACTTACATCCCTTCCAGGATGCAGGTTTCCTTCCATTTTATTTCCGTTAAAAACGAACACACTCCGTTGAATACGTGAAACTATTAGAGTTATGAGTAGTAGGAAACGCTTCGATGAATTTAAAAAGTAAAAAAAAAAAAAAAAAAAAGTAGACAAAATTTTATTTGCTTAAAAAATATGCGAACCCCCACCTCCATTTCCCTCCCCTCTCCCCTGGAGAGTTGGTATTTAAAAAACTCGAAATTGTTTGGAATAATGGTTGGTGATACCTTCCAAATTGATTTTTGACTATGCATCAAGTTTTCTTAGGCTACGACACGGCGCCATGTTTTTTTTTTTTTTTTTTGTGTCATCATGGTCTTGCCCTGTCAAATTCATGTCTTTTCTAAGAATTCCAAAGCGTAAGATCATACTAGTTTCATGTTGTTGTCAAATTCAAAATGAAAACATTATTGAAAAAGTTATTGTCTTTAAGTTTTGACACGCGCACGCGCACACACACGCACACACGATTCTAACGGTATAAGTCGTAAAAAAAAAGAGAGAGAGAGAGAGTAAGCAAAAAAGAAGAAAAATGTTCAGGCGTCGACATTGACCCATTTGACGAAGGAAAATTCTGTGTACGCCGTGAAATGAATGTTTATAAACTAAATTATTAGTGGAAGAAGAAGAAGAAGAAAAAGGAATAAAGATGGAAGCAAAATCGATCCAAGAGTTCATATATAGTTGACAAGTTAATAATGTCGATGTGATTATATTGTGTGATAAGTCGGAGAGTCGAAAGTCACGTTTAAACTTTTACAAATGAAAAATATTGGCGGCAAAACGAGCGAGACGCACGACGACGACGGACAAAAAAAGAAAGTCATAGAGGAAATAAATGCGTCTCCGGATTTCTCATTTTGATTATAATGTCTTTTAATCCAGATGGCGCAGAGAATTAAAAAAAAAAAAAAAAAAGAAAAAAAAGTTGATTGACATTGGGTTTTTCGAAAGCCTACATTCGAAAAAGAGTGACATTACCGCGCATACCTGTTTAATATTCATGGGTCTTTTTGAAAAAAAGACTTGGTGAATGAGTCATTTAAAAGAATCAACAACGAGGAAGACCCCCAACTTTAAGGTGCGTTCACTTGAGGACTTTGCGTCGCCTTCATCCTCCGTCTTCCACGATTCGTTTTGTTTTAAAAAAAAAAAAAAAAAAAAAAAAAACTTTTTATACCAGACGTGGTTTTAACAGGTGACATACCTGACACACTGCACGCTATCAAATCATCGCTTTCCTCCCTCCCCTTTCGTCTTTCTCCCTCTTCCTATCCCTTCCCATTCCCTGCCGCGTAAAAGTGTGTGTGTGCGTATTGTGTGTGTGAGACGCATTAGTCTTTACGCAAAAATAACCTTTAGGCTATTTGTTTTTGTTTCGCACGTTAAACAATTTTCAACCAGACCTGCTTTCACTTGACACGACGATTTTTTTTTTTAAAATTTTCTTGCGACAAGTCAAACGTGTTTTTATAATAAACGATTTTGACCCTTAGGCATTTATTCGACCCAATTATTATTATTATTATTAATATTAATACGGTTAAAAAGCTTTTAAATTATGACTCAAAAAAAAAAAAAATTAGTGCATAATTGTCGTTATTTATGACGTGTGCGTGTGCGTGCGCGTGCGTGACCGAAATTGTGTTGGTTGCGTTATCAAAACACAACTGATAGCGACGAGTAAAATTTTCCAATCGATTTTTTTCGTTAAAATTTATTATTATTATTAATAATTAAAAATGAGTAACGAACGATGTATAATGGTTCCGTCGAATCGCGTAAATGATCAATCAATCAATCAATCAATCAGTGAATGAATGAATGAATGAATCGTCATTTTAATTACGAATTATTGGAAATTTCTGTGGCGTCCGTTTGTGCGTGCGTGCGTGCGTGCGTATATCCAAAAAAGAAAGAAAATTTTTTGTTTCGATCCATAATATAATAATAATAAATGATGTAGAGAGAATGTTAGGAAATAATAATAATAATAATAATAATAATAATCAATTTATAATAGATGTGACTCACATTGGGCAGAGTCTCTTAGTTGTCTTCCCACGGAGGCAAATCATCCTTATCCTATCCTGGGAATGACAAATAGATGATATGCGACGGATGGTAGATAATCGGGTGACAATACCGACTCATCTCTCTTCTCGAATCTCTCAGAGAAAACAAAAAACAAATGACGCAGGGTGCGTAAAGGCGCACTGTCGCACGCACGCACGCACTCACGCACTCGTATATATTTATATATAATTTTATCTGTTTTGTTAAAAAGAAAAAAATAATCGTCAACTGACTTGGGTGGGCAAAAAAAAAAGGGGGGGGGAGGGGGGGGTTCGTGGCACAAAATTGTGAGACAATCACCATTTTAGGTAATTTGAAAATAATAATAACCGCGCATGGGCGGAGGTCGTCCTCATTGTCAAAACTTTGATCTCGGGACAGATGATTTCCCCTCCCCTCCCCCTCCCCCTCCCGTGCCCTTATATCGTAATTGAAAACTCGTTTCCGCCGTAATAAGAATATATGTCTTCATCTTTCGAATATTCGTCTGTCTTTTATAAGGGGTGACCCACCCCTTTTAAATATTTTTTTTTTTTTTCCTGTCCAACACCACACCTTTCTTCCGCCATTTTTTTTTCTCTCCCGGGAAAAAGTAAGAAATTTTTTTTTCGGCATCGGTTTTTCAAACGGGACGTGATCGATTGATTAGAGACGCGGGGGAGGGGAAGGGGAGGGGGAAATAATTTTTCGTTTACGTAACAATAACGATTGTCGAGTTGGTTTTAAAATTTTCGGTATATATCGATCGATAAGATCGATAAAATGGGGGTGGGTATTATTATTATTATTATTAATTGTTTAATTTTTTTCGGGATTTGTGAATTTTCCCAGGGGACCACCCTCGATGCCGAGCTTGTTACCACCATCACCACCACGTTTTCTCATAGTTTCTTTTTCTCGGCGACGATTCGTTCTCGGAAATGTTTTTTCTCTCTCTCTCTCTCTTTCGCTCTTTTCGGTTTAGTTCGTCTTATTGTCTTCGTACGCCTCTCGTGGTCTCTTTCCTCCCTTTAGGTTATATTATTATTATTATTATGGTCACTCTTAAACACGACAAGGCTCTTATTTGTCGGGATTTTTAAGTATTTATCCCAGGTTTATACCTGGGGATTCCCTAGGGATAAGTGCTCGAGTGTTATTTATAGAGTATTTTCCGAAGAATGTGGGCCGTTCCACATAGTGCGATTTCCTGGATGGTTTCTTCCTTTAGGTTCTTCAAAATCTTCTTTAAATTTTCTTTCATTGAATGTGGTGGCATGGCTCCCAGTGCTGCTTCCACGATGACCGGAATCGTTTCTGTTTTTATTATTATTATTATTATTATTATTATTTTAATTCAACGCGAGATTCCATGCTTGCACTTGTAGGAGTTTTATTTCCAAAATTCTACCCGATTCCTTACGAATAAATGTTTCGATATTAATTTTTTCCTAGATTTTTCCAGGATATTCTCCAGTCTTGTCCAGAATTTTCCAGTCTTCTCCAGAATGTTCTCCAGAATTCTCCAGTTTTCTCAAGGATATTTTTAGAATTCTCTAGGCTTATCCAGACTATTCTAGTTCTCCAGTTTTCTCCAGACTTCTCCAGTCTTATCCAGAGAAACCTCCCTAATCTTCTACACAGCCTTTCTAAACTTTTTTTTTTAAACTTTTCCAGATTTTCTCGGGACTTTTCTTGTTATTATTATTATTTTTATATCCATGGAACGAATTATCTATTTATAACAGATTTTAAACTCACTCACCGCCGATCGTTTGTCAAAACCGTTACCAATATACCTCGGAGTATAAAAAGGCCTTAAATCTATTTTCAACAGGGAAACCCACCCCCCTCCAAAAAAAAAAAAAAACGGAAAAATTTTACTATAAAATTCGGTTATAAAAATCGATAAAAATAAATCGAACGCCGATCGATCAGTAATAGTTATTATTATTATTATTATTATTATTATTATTATTATTATTATTGTTATCGAAAATCCGTCATGTCGGTGACGGAATCATTGTTGTTGTTTTTAAATTAATCCATTCGTTATCGTTTGCGAAATTGTAAAAAGATTTTACGAAGGGGGGGTGGGGGTGGGAATGGGGGAGGGATCGATTTTGTCAATGGAAAAAATTTGGTTTCTATTCATTTTTCACTTTTGTTTTCAAAATAATGTTAGCACCTGTCACATTTTCGAACGCAGAATCTCAAAATCAAAAAAAATTTTTTTTTTTTTTTTTTACTTTTGTTTTCTCAATTCGTCGTGAAATTGCAGTTCACAACGGGACCCTTTCCGTTAACAAACAAACAAACAAAACAAAACAAAATAAAGAAAAAGAAAAATAAAATGCCAAGAAACTATTATTGTCGAAAAGGAGAAAAAAAAAAAAAAGTTTAAATAAATTGTCCGTGACCGTGACGTTCTTCCGTCGTCCCCGTACGTCGTATCGGAGCACTACTACTAAGGAAACTCTTGTGTACCTGTAAGAAAAAGTCGAGATAAATGTAGGGAAGCCGACATATATATATAGATAGATATGTTCACGAGGGAAGGTTGTGGTGGTGGTGGTGGGGTTTTCGGCCACCGTGGTAGGTAGGGCGTATGAAATGAAAATATTTCTGTCAACCTGTCACCTCGTTTTGTCAAAATACTGGTCAAAGCGAATCCGACTCATTTGTCACCTGCTACCCCCCGAGCGAACGAGCCAGAGAGAGAGAGAGAGAGAGGGAGGGAGGGAGAATTCAATGAGCGATGGAATTTTTATTATTATTATTATTATATGCAGTAGAAAAAGGCAAAACCCCCAACCTCCACCTCTTCCACCTCCACCACCTCCTCCTCTTTTTTACAAGGATGTACAAGAAAAACATTTCAGCGGCTTGAAAGAGTCACGAATTGAAAAAAAAAAAATTTTTTTATTTTTTTTCCATCCCCATTGTGTTAAAAATAATAAAGTGATTTTGGGGGTGACAAACACATTATTTCTTAAAAAAAAAAAAAAAAAAAAAGGTTCCTAATGATTATTTTTGTTTTTTTTTTTTTTTTTTTTTCCCAAAAACCTTAAATAATAATAATGATAATAGTTTTTTTTTTTTTTTAAATTTTTATTATTCGTTGCATAATAATTTTTTTAAGTTAACAAAAAAAAAAAAAAAACATTTTTTTTTAAAATTAGCAATGGCGGCGGTTAGGAAATAATAATAATAATAATAATACAAAATATTGTTTTTAATTGTAAGAAGAAGTAGGGAAGAGGAAGGGAGAATGGAGGAGGGGAGAAGGGGGAATATGAGGAGTAGAAAAATTATGAGAAAACAATAATTATGAGAATTTCATGACAAAAAAAAAAAAAAAAAATATACCGGAAGTAGTTGTGTGTGCGTGTGTGTGATTCGTAAGAATTTGATGACATTTTAAAGGTTTTTCTTTTTTTGGCCGTCGGTAAAAAAAAAAAAATTATTAGTCATCGATACGTACGTAGTACGATAGTAGTAATATTGCTCCAGTTTTTTTTTTTTTAAATGGCCGCAAACCCAAAATTCATTATTCGATACGATATATATATATACGACCTTGTATTCTAAATCACCTTGACGTGTTGTAACACCTCGTCCGAATCGATTATATGCGTCGTATGTGTGCGTGCGTGTGTGCAAGCGCGCGTGCGTGAGAAAGTTGAAGAATTTTTTAAAAGAAAAAAGTTGATAGAAAAATATAGGGAATGGAATACGCACACGCACGCACAGCTGACTGGCCGCGTAGAAGAAGAGTTAAAATGAAAAACAAGTAGGCGGGGTCAGACTCGGAATGAGATTCAAGAAGAAAAATGCTGGCTGTGCTGGATAAATGGATGGATGGATGGATGGATGGACCTGCATTCCAGTGCTGGAGCGAATGCTGATGGTACGAGACGCGAGTTATTCCCTCGTATTCAATGATTCCTTACGACCGAAACGAGAATTACTCCTGATTAATGATGAGTTTGAGAGGTTCACGGATTCTCACGGTGCTACCTACCCTCCACGTACAATTGACGTGACGTCACTCTCTACAGTAGCAGAGTTGCCAACCGGTTTTTAACATTGTTTTGTTTACGCTTTTTTTTTTTTTTTTTTTTTTTACTTTTGTGCCTGCTTTTGAAAAAAGAAAAAGAGGTTCATATACGATTTATGAAGTGACGATTTCTCTCTCTCTCTCTCTCTCTCTCTCTAGCTTTATACATATTTTTTTTTAATCTCGAGATGCTTTGTAAAAAAATGTGTTGACCTTTGAAAAAATATTTAAAAAAAAAAAAAAAATAATAATAATCACTCCGATGGGAAGAAAATGAACGAGTTTATTTAAATTTTGAAACAATACAACAATAATAAGAATAACGGATCATTTTGATGAATACTACTTGGATTTTATGAAATAAGCAGAAGCAGAAGAAAAAAAAGTCACGGAAGTGATTTAAAAGCGCCTTCCATTAATTACGCAATAAATAAATAAATTTCGTACTCTATGGAATTATTCATTTTTTGTGTTACACCGGAACGATATTTATTCTGTTGTACTGTCACGTAAAAAAAGTAATAATGATGATGATGATGATGATGATGATGATAAAATTACAAAGAAAATCATTTGAAAAAGTCAATCAAAGATTTTCTTCTCGAAATAACTTTCTATCGATTTTCGATATTTATAAATATATCGAATCGGAAAATAATCGATAAATAAAATATAAAAATTTACTGGAAAAAAAGGAACAAGTTTCAGCGCCTCAAGCGGATTTCACGATAATTACAGCAAACAATAGAAATACAAATACGAGAAAAGGTGATTTTTGGAGGGAGGGAGAGGGGAAAAAAAGTGGTTGTTATTTGAAAAGTCGCGGTGGTTATCGAAGAAAAAAGGAGTTGAAAAAAAAAAAAAAAAATGGACGAGAGAAAAACGAAAAGAGATTCATTTGGTCGCCGCGGTAAGATGGAAACCGTGAGAGACATTAAAAAAAAAAAAAAAGAAGAAAATAAAGGCCGGCATAAAAAAAAAAAAGTTATTCCAAATTAAATGATCATTTATCGTCCGAGGCTGGCGACTTGGCGCCTGGCGGTTTTGGGATGTCACCTCGAGTGTCAACCTTTTACGATCACATATACCTACCAGGTTTATGGCCGTCGTACCAGAAAGACGTATCATTTTAAATTGAGACGCGAGAAATATTTACTCATCAAATGTTGTCGGTTAAAGTCTCCGCTCGCCCCTTTCCACCCCTCCCCCCCTCCTTTCGACCAACTACTTGACAACGTTTGGGTGAGGAGGGCGCAGGGGGTGGGGTGTGGGGGGTACGGGGAATGAGGAATCGATCGTGTGTGTGTGCGCGCGAGATCCAAATTAAAAATTGAAAATCAAATAAAAAAAAAAAAAAAAAAAAAGTTAATTTACGATATACGAAGAAGGGATCGACGAGCATGCATGCATGCAGTTTGATAACAAAAAATTTTTTCTAGACATCTTTGTTCGAATCAAACACTACTAACGGACACGGACACACACACGGGAGAAATTATTTACCCGATGATATAGATCATCAATTTTTAAAAGACTTGTGTTGTTTTATTTATTTATTTACGTTTTTTTTTTTTTTTTTTTTTTCATCAAAAGAATCCAGTCGGGTAGAAGTGAGTGAGTGAGTGAGTGAGAAGATAAAAATTCAGGTACATCGAGAGCCACAAGTCAAACGGTTATAATTAGGTCAGGTTATTATTGTTCGGATTACGTTACGATTATTCTCCGTGTAGGAAAAATATTCTATCGTCACGCGGGCGTCACGCAATAATTTCACATATAGATTATTATAAGGGAGGGGGAGAGAACGCGAGGGGTAAGGCAAGAAAATTTGTTTGTTTATCGTCTCGCGTTTCGATTCGTCCCTCCGTCGTTTACTCCCAAAGGAAGGTTTTTAAATGGAACCTAATTAAACATTTCGCACGGATGACGCGGTGGAAAATTCTAGAAAATTGAAAAAAGTTTTTTTTTTTTTTTACGGGGATTTCTAATAAATAAAGGATGAATGTGGGTAACGCTCTGGTAGAGTGACGTTGACACGTTTTTTGGTACATAACGGTAATAATAATAATTGACAAGGAGCAGATGGATGGATGGATGGATGGATGGATGGATGATGGCATTATCGTAATTACCATTTTCTAATACGATTATCGATCGGAAGGTAATACACAATGAAAAAGGTTTGGTTGTTGTTGTTGTTGTCGTCATCGTCATCGTCGTCGTTGTTGTCGTCGTTGTCGGTTGTTCCTCGATGGGATTATTTTGTTTATCAAATTTTAAACCTTTATTCACACGCGTGACACAAACACCCACGCACGCACTAATCTCTCTAAAATTGTTTACGACGGTTTATAATCGAACGGTTTTGCATTATGTAGCAGACGACAACGACGATGATGACGACGAAGTTAGGGGTAGTAGATCGATTAATGGTAGAGGGAATGGTTTTTGTTTGTTTGTTTATTCCGCTCGAAAAAATTTTACTTTTTCCACGTTTTTTTTCTCATTATTATTATTATTATTATTATTAATTTTTTCGCGAGTGAACCGTGTATTTTTAATATACGTGGCTCCTAATAATAATAATAATAATAATAATAATAATAATAATAATAATAATAATAATAATAATAATAATAATAATAATAATAATAATTTTTTTTGTACAACATCATTTGTGTGTCATGTCGTCGTCGTCGACGTGATCGAAATTGTTGTTTTCATTTCTTAATATTTTCCGCCCTGCCGCGCGAGAGTAACGAAGAAAATTTATTATTATTATTATTATTGTTTTTGTTTTTTTTTTGCGGTTATTTTTAAAACAACAATCAATAATAATAATATTGCTACGAACGGTTTTTGTTTTTAATTGTGGTAATTCGAACGGGAGGAGAGAGAGAGAGAGAGAGAGAGAGTAGTTATAATTTTTAGTGACCTTTCAAAGGGCAAATAACTCTCGTAGGTTATGTGCGTGCCTCACGTTTTCCTTTTCTTTTACCTTTTTCGATCAAGAATGGAAGAATGACTAAATCACAATTAAGTTAAAATTTAAATTTAAATTATTATTATTATTATTTTCGACCGAACATTTTTTATTTTTTTTGCCGTATTGTCGTTTTTTTTTTTTTTTTTTTTCGTATTGGTAGCAACGGTAAAATAATTAATTTTTTTTTTTTTTTTTTTTTTTGTTCTCCTGTTTTTTAAAAAAAGGTAATTTATTATTCCGAAAGATTTTTCTTTTGTTATTCCGCATTGGAATTCAATGGGAAAAAAGAAGAAAAGAAAAGGGGAATGGGGAGGGGAGGGAAGGGAAGGGGAAGAGGAGGGAAGGGAAGGGGAAGAGGAGGGAAGTAAGAAAAATATTTTTATTTTTTTTTTTTACGAGTTATAATTTATTGAAAAAGAAAAAGAAGTCGATTGAGAATTCTTTAACCGAATAACAGATTCCTCTACTTCTTCTTCTTCTTCTTCTCATTGTATTTCTCCTACTGCTTCTAGTCACTATAATAACAGTGCAACTTATATTAATTGTTATTCTCGACGAGTAATAACATTTCCGCCGGGGGTTTTAAAAATTACCTGAATGATATATCTGAAATTTTGTACGGTTGTTCGAGAGACGTTAGGTGGGTGGGTGGGGTGGGGTGGTGGTGCAAGGTGGTAGCGGTGGTACCAAACTTTTGTTAAATTCCGTTCGAAATTAAATAATTTATATTGTCATCATCATCATCATCATCATCATTTCATACATATAGCGATGACGTCATAATCCGTTTGTGCTTGCTATCGTACGGGGAGGAGGGGCATGGGAGGGGGTAATTACGTTTCGAATCCCGGTGAGAATTTTCGAGAAAGAAATAAATGGTTCGATGGAAACATTTAGATTTTCCGTTACGTAAATGTTAACGACGATTACGTTTTATTTATTATTATTATTATTACTATTATTATTATTATCATCATTATTATTTTTCTTCATCAAATAAGCAACAACGAGGGAGTCGGTTAAATGTGGAAAAATTTAATTTGGTCGTAACACAACACAACAACACAACCGCCATGATGATCGATTATCGTTGGATTAGTAACGTTTATTATTATTACCGTTGATAATATCATTTGTCTATGTTTCCACCATTTTTATTTTATCGTGGTACGCGTAATAATAATAATAATGATGATGATGTTAATAATAATAAATAATTACGATCGTCTATTGCTTCCGAAATTATCTTCTTTTTGTGTTTGTCTCTCTCTCTCTCTCTCTCTCGCTCTGCCAGCCGTAGGATAAAAGATAGAAAGAAAGAAAAAATCCTCTTGCAAAACTCAGGTCAATCGCAAATTAACCGAAAAAGATGAGAGAAAAAGAGAGAGATAGAGATATAGAGGTAGAGAGAGAGAGAGAGAGAGAGATAGATGGGGAATAAAGGATGCCTTTGAGGGTTTAATTTGAAAATAATAAGGCGAATTATCGCGGAGTTATGGCGAGTTTTTCATAGAGTAAATATTTGTTATTTAATAAATAAAAAAAAATCAAGTTGATTGCAAAAAGGGATCAAGTTAAACGGTTTCTTTCAGGTTGGGATTTGGTTTTGGGATTTTTTCGTTTGCGTCTTCGCCGGCCTTTTACCCGTCGTTAGTTAGAATTTCATTTCTTAAACGTGAAAATTATTATTATTATCATCTTTTTTCGTCAAATTGCTTTATCGGCTTACTTGAAAATCGTCGGCGAGAACTTTGATTCCTCTTTTTTAACGAGTAGTTAGGAAGTAGGAACCTCCCCTCGTGGGTTTTTTTTTTTTTTTTTTTTTTTTTTTTTAAATCACGGAACGAAATGGAAAATTGAAAAATTATTTTCAAAAGGAAAAGGAAAAGCGAGAAAGAGAGAGAGAGAGAGAGAAACTATTATTTCGGAAAATCTTTTCTTTGTGCGAGAAATCGAGGGGCGGTATTGTTTGTTTTTTTTTTTTTTTAATATCAAATCTATCACTATCGTTATCATCGTCATAAAATTCATTCATAAAATGGGGATCCGGTTGCGTATTTTCAAGTTGAAAAAAAAAAAATGGCAAAATGACGTAGACGAAAAAAAAATTTTGGTCACCGGAAATTCTTCGAGTATTTTATTAATAAATTCCAAATGTTTTTGTTTTATCTTTTCAAATAATTTCAAAGCCGATTCGATTCATACTCATTGAAATTCGGGGTCGTTAATAATACCATTAAATTCTTTTTTTTTTTTTTTTTTTTTTGTTCGTTTGCTCCCGTTGTACTTTATATCTCTTGTCGTGACTTCCGGTTCCGTTTGATTCTACGTTAAAATTCCTCGCGGTTTTACCAATTTTTTTTTTTTTTTTTTTTTGTTAAAATACATTCGTTTGCAAAAAGAAATCATAAAATGAACATTATTAAGAGTAATGATGATGATGATGATTTCGAATAAAAGAAGCGCCTTTTAGAAAAAAAAGGGGAAAAAATAAAAATGGCGGAAAGTGGAAAATGTCACCCCCCCAACGATTTCGACGTCGCATTTAAAATTTAGTATTTTTCCAGATGATGGTCTCTCTCATCGATCGTCGTATTAATTTAATTTATTTTTTTCTCTCTTTCTCTCTCTCTCTCTCTCTCTATCCATCTATCTATCTATCTCTATCTCTCTCTATGTGAACGTACCTAATTGCTTTATTACATACCTAGTTTTGTCTTTTGTCCGTCGTGAAATTTTGCAATCGTGAAAATTTTTTTTTTTTTTTTTGAAACTGTCAATCAGCCGTCATTTGTTCGGTAGGGATTCCACCCCCTCCTCTCACATCCCCCACCATCCACACCCCCTTCCCGTTCAGTGGTTCACTAACTAATCGAGTGGATTTAAAAGTAAATAAAAATAATAATAAAAAAATCTCGCAAAGATAATTTTTTTGTAGTAATGTCACGCTTGATTGACTCAAAAAAAAAAAAAAACAAATTTCCGTCAACGATTTCTTTAAAGAAAAGGGCTGATTAGGGGTGGAGGGGGGGGAGGGAATACGCGTAAGGGGACATTTTAAAACGAGGAGGTAAAGAATGATTACTACCGATGATGGCGGATGATGTTGTAACAAAAGAACATTCAAGGACGCGATTACGATAATTACATCAAGTTGAATAAGAAAACGAAAAACAAAATTGAAAATCAAAGGGGCGAGGGGCGGAGGGAGGAAGGGGGAATGGGGAGACGGACAAATTGCAAATAAGAGTATCTTTTTTTTTTTTTTTTTTTTTTCGGTCTCGAGAAAATTAGGAAATAGAAAACATTGTTAAAAATAATGAAAAATTGATGGGGCCCAATCTTCGATGAGTGGATAATTTTTACCGCTCTACATGTGGGAGGTCAAGACTACAAACTTTGTAATTAAGTAATTATTTATATTTAACTTGGGCTTTGCGCAAAAAAAAAAAAAAAAAAGGGACCGACCGACAAATGGAGGAAGGGAGGCAGGGGGGAGGTACCCACAAATGATTTCCGTCACTAGATTTTATAGTGTGTGCTGTTAGGGTCCCCTATGATTTTTTTTTTTTTTTATTTTCTTTTCCTTTCGGAATTTTTTATTACGGTGGGAGGGAGGCAGGAGGAGGAAGAGGAAGAGGAGGCGTGTACCTGGTTTTTTTTTTTTTTTTTTTCGTCTTCTTCTTCTTGCGGTTTTCTCAGCTTCTTCTCCTTTCATCATCACCTTATTTCGTTACTCCCCATCCAATAATACATAAATAAAGGATAAATTTTTCAGGTTTTTTCCATCAACCTTGTTAGCGGTTGAAAAAATAATTACAAACCGGCGTTTTGTCTTTTTTTTTTTTTTTTTTATTATTATTATCATTTTCAATGTCGTCGTTTACGTTGTGTGTGTGTGTGTGTGTGTGGCACTTGAGACGAAAGTTTGTTTACGTGTCTCCTCCTCACCTCCTCCTCATCATCATCACCACCCCCTCCTCTTTATATTCGTTGAAAAATGGCAGTAACAAATATCATCATCGATCGACCTTGTCTGGTTCTAAGTAATCGACCTACCGAAAAATTATCATTATTATTATTATTATTATTATTATTCTTACGCATAGTTTTTGGTATGACAAAAAAAAATTTTTTTTCATTTTGTTATTCGCGTGCGATTTGGTTCATTGCACCGAGTAGTATGGGCAAATATGTAAAAATATTTCGAAATGGAAATTCGTAGGAAGAAAAAGATGAGTGAGAGAGAGAGAGAGAGAGAGAGAGAGAGGTTTTTGTCCTTTATGGCGTGTCTTCACTTACCATCATTGTTGTTATCGAGCATATATGGGTGGATATGAAACTTTAAAAAAAAAAAAAACGATTAGGATTGTTAAGATGATGATGATGTAGTTGTTGATAATGATTAAAAAAAAATGTGAAAAAGAGAGAGAGAGAGAGAGAGAGAGAGACAGAAAACAGGGAAAAAGCTTCGAGAAAGCTTCGATAACGTTTAAATTGTAGAGAGAAAGAAAATCAAATCGTGGGATGCGAGATGACAATGAATTAAAAAAAAAAAAAAATTAAAATTTATTTTTATACGTTGATAATGACTTTGAAACGACATCGGCGAATAATAATAATAATAATAATAATAATAATGAAACAATCACGAAATTCTCGAAAAACCGGAAATGAATTTAAAAAAAAAAAAAAAAAACTAATTACTAATTACCGCAAGTAATTTCAATTTATTGAATAATTAAATTTCGTTAAAAGTTAATTTTTTTTTTATTCATCATCGTCATCATCATTATTATCATTATTATTATTATTATTATCATCATCTTTCATACTCATCGATGATAATTATTTTTAATTTGAATTTTTTTTTTTACGTGTCACCAATTTTCTCGTGTATTCAAAAATTAAATCATTTAATTTTTTTTTTTTATTTGTTTTTTTTTTTTTTTTTTTTTTTTTCCATTCCGCTTTATTTAATTGTTTTTTTTTTTTTTTTTATGTTCTCGTGCGTGCGATCGTGCGTGCGTGTGCGTGCGTGTGGTGTGCGTGAGCGAGTTTGTTCGTTTGTGCGGTTTTTTTTTTTGTACCGGAAACTAAAAAAAAAAAAAGTTACAAATCGTTTCGTATTGCATAATAATTGCTTATTTACTTTTTTTTACGGCGCTATAATTTTATCAAAGGAAAAAAAAGTTTGTTTCCTTTTTTCCTTTTCCTTCCTTTTTTCCTTTTCCTTCCTTTTTTCCTTTTCCTTCCTTTTTTCCTTTTTTCAAAACGAAAACGACTGTTACGATCACGAAATCAAATATTGAAAGAAAGAAAGAAAAAAAGAAGAAAAAAAAGAATTTCATCAATAGATTTTTAATTACGACAAAAAAAAAAAAAAAAAAATGTGGCACAAGTCGACCACATGTCGTCTGATCGTGCATGACGACAACATGCCTTTTACTTTTTACGCGTGCGTGTGTGCGTGTGCGTGTGCGTGTGCGTATGCGTATCGAAAATCTGTAAAGTCGATAATTTTTAATATGGAAAAATAAAAATAAAAAATTGAGAAGAACAGATGCTATTCGATATCTCGCGATCAAAGTCACGTTTATCGTATACTTGTTCGATAATTAAAGAAGAGTAAAAGAGAACCCACATGGAAGTAAAGAAAAAAAAAACGATTGAAAAACACGAACGGCAGGCAGTTGTTGGTTTATTATTATTATTATTATCATTAAACATGAAAAGAAAATTGAAAAAGGTTTAAGGTTACGAAAATTGAAAGGAAGAAAAAGAAAAAGGAAAGGAAAATGTCGTCGTGTTCTTTATCATTTAGAGCGTATAACGGAGCGCGAAACGCTGCGTTGGGAAAGTTGGTGTCAACTCCGATGGGTAAAATGTGTATACGTACACACACACGGGTAGTACGAGTACTACATACGTAGCGGAGTAGTGATATGTGTCGGGACGGGTAGCGGAGACCACCATCGATTCCTGTACCTTCTTAGGTGGTCAAAAGACAAAAGCCGTTGACTCGGTAGATGATTACGTATCCAATGTTTGATTTCGTTACACGCTCGGACATTTTAAAATTATTCCCCGGACATGGAGGATCGCGGTTGACTTTCTGACTCTTTCCTAGGTTAATCTCGTTTCGGTTTTCTTCCTCTCTTTCTCTCTCTCTCTCTCTCTCTCTCTCTCTCTCTCTCACTCTCTCTCCTTCGGATTTTGAGTTTAAATCGGAGAGACTAGAAACTGTGAGAAAAAAAAAAAAAAAGACAGCGGCGAAAGGGAGTGACACGGAGTAGGGGATAAGGGATACGTGTATGTATACTACGAAGGGGTAGAGGGGAGACACACGTAAATACGTAGAAAGAGATGGATAATAATGGGGGGAAATGAGGAAGAGAGAGTAGAAGTGGGGGAGGTTTGGGGTAAAAGTAAAGAAACGGGAATGCATAAATAAATAAATAAATAAAGAAGAGAGAGGAGAAGTATTAAAAAAAGAAAGAGAAGAAAAAAAAAGTTATGGGGGCCAATTTCAATTGTTAACTGCGTAAATCGTCGTTCTCGGTTTTCTCTTTCTCTTTCTTTCTTCCTCTCTCTGCTTCTGCCTCCCCCCTCTCTCTCTCTCTTTTTTCTTCACGGACGAAAGTTATTATTATTATTTTTTTTTTTTTAAATATTTTTTTTTTGTCATCGCCATTTGAATTCGTTTCTTTCTTTCTCCCATTTTTTTTTCAATCAATTAATCGATTTTTTTTTTCGTATCGATTAATCGATTACGATATCTTTATTAATTTTTTTTTTTTGTTTCGAGATTGGTTATTTATCACCCGTTGTTATTTACTCTATGATTTTGAAAAAAAAAAAAAAACAAAAAAACAAAAAAGTTTTATTAATTTAATCTTTGGGTATATGAGTAAGAATAATAATGATGGTGATGATGATGATGATGATAATATTAATAGTAGTATTGTTATTAATAATAATAATGATAATAATAATAATAATAATTTTGGCATTGATCTTTATTTAACGTGAGTTTTTCTATTTTAATTTTTTTAAATTTTTTTTTCTTTTCTTTTCGCTTTCGAAGGACATGAGAAAATTTTAATTAATTAATTTTTATTTTATTTTTTATTTATGTAATATTATTATTATTATTATTATTATTATTATTAGTTATCAATCCAAGGTAGCGGGGACGTATAATAATTGTTAATAATAATAATAATAATAATAATAATCGACCATGTTGGAAAATATTTTAAAAAATTGGAAAAAAAAAATAATAATAATAGTTGTTGTTTGTATTTTAATGAATTTTTTTCTTTTTTTTCCGGAGGGTGGTGAGGGAAGGGGGAGGGGAGGGGATTTTCTTTTCTTAACAAGTTAAAACTTAAAAAGAAACCGAATCGTCGTGTGTCACAGTCGCTTTTTTTTTTTTTTTTTTTTTTTTTTTATTACCGTATTTTATTTCGTTGCTGTTTTTAATGATTGTCAAAATGGTTGTCTTTTTAAACAAACAGGGCTTTGAAAGCAGAAGAAAAAAAAAGATTCACCGAATTGTATAATCGAGAGATAATTGATTTTAATTTTATTTTTTAACGTTTTTTTTTTTTTTTTTTTACGTATGAAAAGAAAATAAAATTAAACGTGTATATAAAAGCAGACGACGGATAATGTTTTTTAATTAAGCATTAACGTAATTTTTTTTTTCGGTTTAAGTAAAATAAGAGAGCGTTTTAATTAAAGCAACGCCACAACAACAACAACAACAACAACAACGGATTCTCATTATTATTATTATTATTATTATTATTATTACTATTTTTCGTAACTGTTAATCTTGTTCTCTCTCTCTCTCTCTCTCTCTCTCTCTCTCTCTCTCTCTTCGGTTTTAATTATTTTATTTTATTTTTTTCGGTTAATTATTTGCATAAAAAAAAAAATTAAAAAATTAAATTGAGTTTGGATGTTACATCTTTGGAAAAAGCCTCTCTCTCTCTCTTTCTCTCTCTCTCTTTCTCTCTCTCTCTCTCTTTCTCTCTCTCTCTCTCTTTCTCTCTCTCTCTTTCTCTCCCCGAGTTTTTTTTTTTTTTTTTTTTTTTAATGAAAGAATTTAAATTAACGAACGATTTATATATTTCGAATGGGTGCGAGCGTGTTTTATTTTTAAAATTTGTTTTTTTACTCTATGAAATTTCAAACGAACAAACAAACCATTGATTGCCGTTACATTCGCGAACGTTGTAAGAAAGAGAAGAAAAAAAACCTTCGAAAAATTTTTTTATTTTTTTATTTTTTATTTTTTATTCACAGATATTAATTTAATCGTATTCGGGTAGGGGGGAAAAAAAAAAAAAATTCCGTTAGAACGTTTATTTTCCCACCGTTCCCCTCCCCCTTGCCACCTTGCCGCCTTCCCCCCCCCAGCCCCCCATCATTCTCTTTATTTATTTTTATTTACCCACCGCCTTGTATTGTGCGACGCTCGTTGTTGTTGACCATGTTGGCATCACCGTAGTTGAAAAAAAAAATTTTTTTTTTTTTTGTTTGTTTTTGTTTTTAATAAATAAAATAAAATTTTGTTTAATAATAATAATAATAAAAATAATAATAATAATAATAATAATAATAATAATAATAATATTTTTTTTTAGAAAACGCGAAATAATTAATGCATATATAGTGACCGTGTTTCGTTATCACTATTATTAATAATAATAGTTTGAATTATATTTGCCGACGTGAAGATATTTGTCTGTTTGTTTTCTTCCTATCTTCGGAACAAATAAAAATGCTCAAAACAACAGATTTTAATATTTTACAAGAGAAAAAAAGCGAAAACAATCGTTGCGGTAATTAGTTCAGACATTTTTTTATTTTATGAGGAAATAAATTTAAAAGGAAGGAAAGAAAAAAAAAAACACGTTTGATTATATATATATATATATATATATATATATATATATATATATTTATTGTATATACTTTGTAATGATATTATTATTATTATTATTATTATTAATAATAGGAAACTCGACGAAGCAAATTTTTTTTTTTTTTTTTCCATAGTAATTTGTAGTGTGTATAGCGTAAAAGGTAGCCACTGACGATCATAGTAATCGGTGCGTGTTGGTGGAACTCGTGAAGGCACAATTTTAATGATTTCTAATTAGAAACCTTACCTAGAAATTTTTCTTCTTCTTCTTCTTCTTCTTCAAATTTCATTTCCTCAGCCTTATTAGATTCGCTCTCTGGTTTTTTGTTTTAAAAAATTAGTCAATATTAAATAAATTTTTAGTTGTACGCACGCGCGCGCGCGAACGAAATTATTATTATTATTATTATTATGTTTTGATTAAATGTAGAAAATGGAAAGGAAAGGAAGGGAAAGAAAAGGGAAAATTATTAAAAAGGTGGAAGTGTGGAAAACAAGGAGAATAAAAAAAAGGCTTCGTCACTTCGTAATTTAACTGTGGTTTGAGTGAGGTGGGGTCAGGTTGTAAGCCAAGGAAAGTAGTGTATCACCTGTTCGTGGCCTGCACTTTGGGGATGCAATATGACGCCTCGGACACCTGCACAATGAGTAGACCACCACTACCACCCTTCTATCGATCCCTGACCTTCTCTCTCTCCTTAGCGTGTGCTAGCTGTGCCTTACCTTTTTCCTTATCTTTTCATTCACCGATTTTGTTATCACGGCCCCCGAGGCGTTTACGTTGTTTGGGAGAACACGAAGAGGGCCCGTCTCCCGTGTTTGTCTCCTTTCCGGGGGGGTGGGGAATTTCTAACAAAACTCCCCAAAATTTTTGTTTCGCTTGACACATTTTCCATCCCCAGCTAATGTTTGCTTTTATTTTTTTTTACCCTCGGCTCTGTCTTTCTCTACTTTTCCCCCTCCCCGCCCCCTTTAACATCCCCTGACACTTTTTAGTTAGATTTTGTATTGCAACTTTTATTATTATTATTATTATTATTATTATTTACGAATATTAAATGTATTTGTTTAAAAAAAAAAATTTTTTTTTGTATGTTTCTCTTTCTCTCTCTTTACAGAGGCGTGTTCGAGTAGAAACACACCAAAGCCGAGGCCTCCGCCTCCGTCTGCGAGGCCTAACATCACTTTCCCCACGTACACATGTCCGCCCACGTATGCTGCGTGGTACTGTCTCAACGGGGCGACTTGTTTCACTATCAAAATAGAAGAAAGTCTTCTGTACAATTGCGAGTAAGTATATTTTTCTTTTTTTTTTTTTTTTTTTTTTTTTTTGCTTGTTTTAATGCGTTAGCGTTCCAGTCTGATTATTATTATTATTTTCTTCTGCTTCTTTTACGTCGTCGTCGTCGTCGTCGGTAAAACCAGGAGGGTGTTAAGGCGTGTGTTTCTTCCTCATTTAAAATTTTTCACGTTTTTCTTTTTTGTACGGTGGTTATCTCACGTTTAAAAAAAAAAAAAAATTAATTAAAAATGGTTTGTGATTATTGTGTCGTGTCCTTTTGGAAGGTCAAAAATTTTTTTTTTTTTTTTTTTGCATGAAGTCACGCCAGGAATTTTAAGCTTTTCTCAATGGAGAAATAATTTTTTTAAAAAAATACATTGTCGATGTAAAAAAAATACAATAATAATAATAATAAGTAAAGGTATGTGAAAAAAAAAAAAGAGAAAGAAAAAAGGGGGCGAAAAAAAAAAAAAAAAGAAAACGGAACCTGATCGGGCAACCTGTTCTCGGATTAGTCTAATTCTTTACACACGTAGCACACACACACACAGCACTTCATTATTGCCACAACGCAGAGTCGTGTCACAAGACAAAAACGAACGAAATAATAAAGAAACTCGCAAACTGTCACCTTATTCTTTAATGAACTTCTTTTTTTTTTGTAAAGTTTTCAGCTTTGGTTGTTGATAAAGTAAAACTTTCCCAAGTTTATGTTTACCTGAAGTTCTCATGGCGGTTTTTTAAAAAATTAACTGACCACACACACAAAAAATTTAAATTTTTAAGCGCATACTTTATGAAAAATATGTCGCATTCCTCTCTCTCTCTCTCTCTCTCTCTCTATACCTATAATTTATTTCTCCACGTTCAGGTACGTTTGAGAACAACAACAACAAAATTGCAATGATATTTAAAAGGACGAACGAACCTTATTATCACCTTTAACTTCATCATTACTGACTCATTCGTAATCTTTCGACGATGGGAAAAATCACGTTCGAATTTCCCCCCTCCCCCTCCCCCACGTTCGTTGACAGTTTTCACTACGACAACAACAATTATTATTATTATGCCGTTTTTTTTTTTTTTTTTTTTTTTTTTTTAAAAATTCCATCGACCATTCATTATTGTACCTGAATGAAATAATGAAAAAAAGATTTTTCGTACTTACAAAAGAAAAAACTTATTATTATTATTATTATTGGAATGTTTGATGTATTTTAAAAGAAAAAGAATGACGACGTCATTTTTAGTTCGGAAAAATTCCGCACGAGTTAAATTTCGCGACGATCGTTTGAAAATTGTCCGTTAAAATTTAAAATTTTGTTTTTGTTTGTCTTCAGGTGTGCGGAAGGTTTTATGGGCCAAAGATGCGAGTTCAAAGATTTGGACGGTTCTTATTTACGTGAGTAAAATATGGATTTGATTTTTAAAAAAAGAAAATTTAACGGACGGCATTTTTACTCTTTACATTTTTTTTTTCTTTGCAGCTTCAAGACAAAGAGTTTTATTGGAGACGGCGTCGATAGCCGGCGGTGCAACCATAGCAGTGTTCCTAGTGGTAATAGCTTGCGTGACTCTATACCTTCACTACCAGAGGAAATCGAAAGAGAAAAGGATAGCGAGTTCGGATAGGAAAGACGGAGGAGCCGAAAGAGGTTTGGAAAGGCGAGCGTTCAATCGATGTTTATCGATATCCATGGAACGATTACCGGAGGTACGTACGAATATAACAAAAAACAAAAAAGAAAAAAAAAACACACAAAAAAAAAAAAAAAGCAAACAACCAGAGGTCTACTCTGTTTCCGGTATATTAGTTTCCATATAGGACCGACCTCATGAAATTGATGGTGTTGTTTATTTTTAAAAGTGCCGGAAGAATGTTAGCAAATAATGATTGTTTGTCCCAGGAGGACGAGAAGAAAACAGTGACACGTAGTATCGATCTGGGACATAATAATCCTTTCGGAGATTTTTCAATAACCGTCGCCGGTCAAGTTTGACAACCTGAAAAGATTCTCCTCCGTTAAAAAACAAAACCTTAAAAAAAAAAAAAAAAAAAACGAGGCCCTCCTCCTTCTTATCCTACTTCTTCTTCTTCTTCTTCTTCTCATAAACCTTTTTTTTTACCTTACTCCCTTCCCCTCACCCCCCCCCCCGATCACATGCAAAAAAAAAACCTAAAGGGAGAGATAGATAGAAAAAGAAATAAAGAAATCGCATCTCGATCGAGATATCGATCGATAACTGATATAAATATGTGTAGTTGTTATTTATTTATTAATTGATGAAAAATAAAATAAAATCACTTATTAACGATTATAAATAATTTTTTTTTTTTTTAATTTTAATTTTAATTATAAACAATTAATTAAAATGTCCACCGTATATTGTTTATAGAATTCGACGAATTTGTTTTTGGCGCAGTGACTTAATATCATTCACATCGAAAAGAAGAAAAGGAAAGACTAAATAATATTAACATTAAAAAAAAAAAAAAATGGCTACGTGTTAATTAAATTATTAACTTTTGTTGTTGTTGTTGTTGTTGTTGTCGTAATACAATTGCACACATTGAAAAAAAAAAAAAAAAAAAAACGAATATAATCGTTCAGGAAAGCACAAACCGGTAAAAGTCGTTGGTATTATTCAAGTTCGTCGGTTATTTTTTTATTCTATGACAACGCGGAGAGGTGAATTGCAACGTGTCGACGCGTCGCAACAACAACAGGAATGTCGCAATAATAAATAAGTAAACAAATAAACAAACTCGAATAGAATACGAATTATATATATATATTTTTTTTTTGTTTTTTTTTTTTTATTTTCGGTTAAATGTGGCATGTGTGTCGACATTTAACGCCATTAATTAAATCACAAGAGAAAAAGAACAGAGTTTAATGAAAGATTACCGGGAAAAAAATTAATTAAATTAGTAAATAATCGTCGTCGAACGAATTGTAAATTCAAATTTAAATCAAAAAAAAAAAAAAAAAGAAAAAAAAATCTTCTGCTAGTCAAAAGGTTTTTTTTTTTTTTTTTTCTTCTAAATTTTTTTTTAAACTTTCTTATTTATCTTTTGTTTAATTTTTTTTTTTTTTTTTTTAATAATAATAATAATTATTATTATTATTATCACGACGATTTTTTTTTTGTACAGAACTTTGTCGTTTTATATATATATATATATATAAATTTGTATAATTTGTAAATTTGATATAAAAATAATTATAAATAATAAATAAATAAAAATTGTAAGCAATAAGTAAATAAATAAATAATTAAATAAAGGGATGAAACGAAAAAAAAATAAAAATAATAATAATGATGATAAATTTTTTTACTAAATATAAATAAAAAATGTTTTGTATTATATTTATTAAAAATTAATAAAATAAATAAAAAAATTTACGTGGGTAAGTTTGAGTCGAAAACGAATTTAAGCTCAAAACTAATCAATTATTATTATTATTATTATTATTATTATTATTAATAATAAATGTTTGCATAAAGTAGTAGATTTTTTATAAACTTACGGTCATAATAAAATCACACGTATTAAATTTTATTTTTAATAATAAAATAAAATAAAGATTTGGCGCCATATTTGAAATCGCGTAACGTGCATCATAGCTTAATAATTGAATTCGTGCATTCGAAACGTCGCGAAAAGGTAAATGCAAGGGTTGGTATTGGTAAATGTATAAAATGAATAACACTTTACGTATGATCACAACGCGCGTCACGGATCTTTTTATAATTATGATTAATGTCAAACGTTAAAACAAAAATTTTTGACACGACTATGACGCGACTATTGACACGGCGTTTTTTTTTGTTTTATTTCAAAGAAAATTTTCAACGAGTGAAACAGTAATGTGCGTTTGTTAGTTTTTTTTGTTTTGTTAATGGCGGATTAAAAAGAAGATTTAACGTATGGAATTATGAGGTGGGTGATATAATTTATCATATTATTTATAGTTTATAAGTGTTTAATATCAATGAATGGTTTTAAAAGAGAAAAATAACGAAAACAAACGAAATTTTTTTGTATGATGAAATCATTACAATTAATTAACATATTAAAAATGGCATAAAAATTATAACCGTTGGGAATATTAATTATTATATTTATGTAACTTATGTAATCGAATTAGGATAACCAAACATTGCATTTTTTTTTTTTTTTTTTGTATTGGAAATAATATTTTTTTAAGGATGAACAAGTAATTAAAAGACTGATTAAGTTGGGTTGTTATTATTATTATTATTTATTTTGTATGTTAATTATTTCTTGTTGAAAGTGACAAACAAACAAATTTAATTTTTTAAATATTAATCATTATTATTATTATTATTAATATATTTTTTCGTTAATTAAAACATTTTTCGACTCAAACTTTTTTAAACAAAATTTTTTTACTTATTGCAAACATAAAAAGAAAACTTTTGTATTAAAAAAAACTTTTTTTTTTTTTTTTTTTTTCCTTTTCATAAAAATATATAATAAAATATTTTTTAATAATTTTAACAAATCTAATCATAAAAAATTATATTGAAATAATAATAATAATAGTTATGTTTTATGATAGAAAAACAAGACAAATTTACCCCCCCCCCCCCGCCACATTTGTTTTATTAAATGTAACCAAAAAGGAAAAAAGGAAAAAAATTGAAAAAATAATAAGAACAATTAAAAAAAATTATGTAAAATAATAAATAAATAAATATGGCATAAAAATAAACGAAAAATTTAATTTATTATTATTATTATTATTATTATTATCATTTATTCAATTCATTATAACGAGTCGTCATTTAATAATAATAACAATCATCATCGTCAAAATCACGTTTTTTTTTTTTTTATTACACTTTTTACGTCGTATAAACAAACTCGAATCGTATTATTATCATTATTATTATTATTATTATTATTATTATTATTATTATTATTATTATTATTATTAATTTTTTAATGTCGTCATTACGACCTACTAATAATCGATATCCGGATACAAAACGTTTGAATGAAAACAAAAGTGACCTTTTTTCTCTTTTTATTTTATTTCATTTCATTTCATTATTAACGTTATCACGTGACCTAGGGATTATGTATAAATTATGTTTTAACAAAAAAAAAAAAAATAATAATAATAATAATAATAAACGGAGTCTTCCCCCCCCCTTTCCCTTCAATATGTAAAACAATTTATCGTTACAATCGCCATTTTGTGGTTATTATTCGAAAACAATTTAAATTTTTTTTTATTTTTTGCCCACAAATCTTGATAATAATAATAATAATAATAATAATAACGGTATTCGTTATTCCTCCACCCCACCCACCCCCCTACCCTCCCATTTCCTCGTATTTTAAATAATAATAATAATAATAATAATAAATCTTGGATTCCGTTTTTTCCGTTTACGTGTGGCAAACCCTCACCCAAACGTTTTCCTTTTTTTTTTCTTTCTTTCTCCCTTTTTTTCCTGGATTTTTTTTCTTTTTTTTTCTTCCAGACAAAACGCTACAATAAAAAAAAAAAAATTTCGTGAAATAATTTAATAATAATAATGATAATGATAATAATAATAAAATAAAATATTCAAGGACGCTAACTCGATTACATATTCATAAATTAAATAATTTCGAAAACGTTTAACTTCGGTTGTTTGTTGTTTGTTGGTTTGTTGTTGTTGTCGTGGTTGTTTCCACGTCCATTTCGTTTGTTTCGTTATTTTCATTTTTATTAAATTTTTTTTTCTTTTTTTTATCGAGTGATGTCGTTGACGAGGACGACAATCGATTTTGAAATGCTTCTACAACTGGAAAAAAAAATTATTATTATTATTAATAGGAATGAATGTTCCCGTGGGATTGAATATATAAAGAGAGAGAGAAAGAGAGAGAATTTTAAAAACTGAAAAAATTTATTTACCTTCGGTTTTTTTCAAAGCATTAAAAACGATTAAATTATTACTCCTGTTATCGCCACCGGAAGCCATTATGAAGGGTAAATCCGGTGCGGAATCCAAACAGTGGATTTTACCAATTTTTAATTTTTTTTCCTCTATCAATTTGGGATTTTTACCGATAACGTCCCATATTTTAAGAGATTCATCACCGGAAACGGTACAAAAAAATCCAGGGCAACTCGAACTCAAAGCCAAACCTTTTCAAAGAGAAATTTTTTTATTTTTATTTTATTGAACAAATCCTTTTTTAATGTATCGATTTTATGTATACTTGTCACTTCCTGTGTATGAGCTTGAATTTCCCATAATTTTTTATTTTTTCTAAAATCGAATGCGTAAACGTATCCCTTGTCGTCGGATGCGAAAAATTGCGAGTCGTTATACGTGTTCCATAAAACTTTTTCTACTTCCCCCTGAACGTTCCATGTTTGACCAAGTTCAGAAGTTCTGCAGTCAAATATTTTGCACGTTCTGAAAAAAAAACGGTTAAAATTTTTATTAAATGGATGATTTTAAAAAGACATAAAACACGCGTGAAAACGAAATGAATATTACTATCTTCTTACTTGTCTCCAGAACCAGCCAGAAGAGTGTGACCTTCTTTCGGATGCCATTGTAAACTCTGAACTGAACCTTCAAAATCTGTGAAAGTTGTATTCGGTTCAGATTTGTCCAAATCCCATAAAATAACAGATTTGTCTATGCTTCCACTTGCTAATATGTGACTGAAGGAAAAGAAAAAGAAAACAAATTTAAGGTTATGTTAAAATACACCACATGACTGTGTGAAATGTTTACAATTTAATAGATACCTAAAATTAACATTCCACGATAAATCTAAAACTGCTTTTTTGTGACCGATTCTTGGAGCTCCTGTTCTTATGTTACCCTTTTTTCCTAACCTGATAGCAGGTTTAACACAGTTAACAATATCTAAATCCCAAACTTCAATTATGGGAGTTACATAACCGACTGCACACAAATTTCCTAATGGAAAAATATGAAAATTATTTGATTGATTTCCAAAAGTTCATTTATTGTTTCATTTGTTTAAAAAAATATATACCTGGTTCATTTGTGTTGAGTGGATCATGATTTAACCATTCAAGTGCCAAAGGAACTCTAGGAAGCAAATAATCATGATGAACGTAAAATGAATCTTCCTTATCGTTATAAACTAAAATAATATTATTTAATGTCATGTAATTATTATTTAATAAGGTTAAATTTATCAAACTTTGAGTATATTTTTTTTAATTATTCACCATAAACTTCAAGTATGGGAGAATTTCCTTCTACATGGCCCACTAATATTAAATTATCAGTCGGCTGAATGATATCATCCTCTTCCTCCGAGTCTGGTAAATCAATGGCTGCCGATTTGTATGGATCATCTTCATCAATAACAGCTATATCATTAATTTTCATTGAAACTTCATCTGCAAATATTATTATTAATGTCAATGGAAAATTAAAAAATTATCATTAAATATAATAATAATTTTGGTGATTTTAAAAATATTAACCTTCATCGTTATAATGTTCCATATCAAATTCATCATCTTTGTTAACTGGATTACTATTCTGATTCTCTTCATCATCATCATCATCATCATCGGAATTATTATCTTGTTCTTTTTTAATAAATTCTCCTAATTCAGCTCTACTCAATTGAATCTTTAAAAAAAAAAAAAGGAAGGACACATATGAACATTTCTAACCATTTTTGAGTACCAATTTCCAATTAATCGGTCTGTAATTACCTGTATAGGATTTGATTTCGATACGCCTTGCTTAACGATTTTAAGACAAGGAACAAAATTTACTTTGGGAGTTTCAAATTCTTCCTCCATTTTACTTTAACCGAAAACTAAATTATATTTTTAAATACAATAAACATATTTCGGTTTGAAATAACCTAATCACGTTAAACAATACACGTGAAATTGCATTCGATAGTATCGATATATCGAAAATTTAAAAAATGTAAATAGAACGTATTGCAAACTTTGAAAAACTAAAAAAAAAAAAAAAACAGTTAAAAATTTTTCTGCGTCGGTAAAAAAAAAAGGATAAATTATATAAATGATCTTTAAAGACGTTAAAAGAAAAAATTTTTTTTTTTCCCGTAGGTGAATAATTGATAATTTAATTAATTAATTTTTTTGCGTCTTTAAAATAAAAATAAAGGTTGGATGCCCTGCTATGAATGACTAATATTAAAGTCATATGCTTATGAATTATTTGTTCAATCATTGTCATTCAACGTGATAAATACATCAATTGAACTTTAAACCAATTCGAGTACGTTTAATAAGGGCGTTAGCAGAAAAAAATTTTTATAGTGTTTTATAATCATTCCGTAGAGTTTGTTTCATTTTATTATTTTTTTATTTTTTTATTTAAAAAAAAAAAAAATCAACAATCTTCTTCATCAAGATGAAACTTTTGTTGATTTTTGTTGTTGCCATTTTTGGAATCGTTTTTGCCGAAGATGAATTTTGTTACAACGACGTAGTTGCTGCTTGTAAACCTGCTGGAACAGAAGAATTAGTTAATTGTAACGCAAGATACGGTGGCATCAATTCGGTAGAATACGATTTACAAAGTTTTGCTAACAAGCATTTGACCCACAGCTTTCAATATTTATTACTTTCATCTCATTTTGGTAATTATGAAAAAAATAGAATGGGATTTTCGAAATTGTTTAGAAAACTCTCGGATTCAACTTGGAGCGAAGGCATTGAACTTATTAAATACCTAACTAAAAGAGGTGGTTCAATGGATTTCAAGAGCAAACGCCAAGAAGATACCTTAACCGAAACTCAAAATGATACCTATGAACTCTACGAATTGGAAAGCTTGGCAAAAGCACTCGATATTCAGGTAAATAAATTTTTCAATTTGATTTTTTTTACAGGTATGCATGATGTCAAACTTACAGTTTTTAAAAAAAATTATAATTTGATTGCTACATAAAATGTCCGAAAAATCAAATATCAATTTTTTTTCTTGTACCGATTAAATATATCACACATAATTATTTACTCATAACTCAATTATCAAGTGATGAAGAATTCTTGGAAAATTTTAAAATTTGAAAACGATGAAGAAATCGTCTGAAATAATTATTTGAAAAGTTTTATATGTGTTATTAATAATGATGGCTCTTTGTATAAAAAAAAAAATAGCAAGGACAAAAAGGGGTATGTTAATTTTACATTAGTCAGACTAAATATTACAAAAAAAGTTTATCTTTTCAAGAATTGTAATGTAATATTAATAATAATTATAATATGATGATTTTAAATTCTTTATCGTTAATCATTATCTCGAGAGTGCAGTGTGTGATTTCTGTTAATTTGTCAACAAACCTACTAACTATTACATAAAAAGTCAATAAAATTATTTATTAATTGTCATTGTATAAAAAATTTGATAAAATTTATTTTTAACAGATTATCAATAATGCATAGGACTAGACAAGTTTGTGACAAGAGAGATAGAGATAGAGATAG
>NW_002987884.1:1237146-1252301 GCF_000006295.1 Pediculus humanus corporis | reverse complement strand
ACAACAAACAAACAAACAAACAAACAAATATATCGTGTTACTAATCGATTGCAATTCGATTGCACGATTTTTTTTTGAATTGTGCGAAAAGTTAAGGCTAATAATAATTGGAAAGTTTAAATTACAATTTAAATAATGATAATAATAATAATTATTATTATTATTGTTATTAATTTTAATTTTTTTTTTATATATATCGAATTACAGAAATCGTTTGCAACGGAAGCGAATAGAATTCACACTCAAGCCGTTGAAGATGCCGAAGTTCAATCCCACGTTCAAAACGAATTCGTGCACAAATTCAGGGATACCATACGGGAATTATCGGGACACACAAACGATTTGAAAAATTTAATGGCGAGCAGCAAGCAAAACAGTTTGCACGTTTATTTGTTCGACGAATACCTTCAAAAATTATATTAGATTCCATTATAATCGTGTTATCACGATTTACATATAATTATTATCATTATTAATAGCATTATTTCGAACAACGCGAGAATACGATTTTAAGCGTAAAAAAAGTAGAAATTCAGTAAATTTATATCGAATAAAAATATTTATACGTATTTACATAGTTTAAAAGAAGAAATATATGTCGTTCAGAAAAAGAAAAAAAAAACGACTGCGCCAAAATTTTTAATATGTTATGTTCGTTCTTTATTTTTGTAAGTAATGAACAAGCACTTAAAACTATCACTAACAAAACTAATATTAATAGACAAGAACTTATTACAGCTAGACTAAAAATCAAAATGAACCAACGCCAAGCTGTGTAGCTTGCCTATATTACTTTGGTCTTTCGTCAGTCAACTGTTTCGAATGTTCGAGCAAACACTTGCAAATAAAATAAAAGAAGGAGTCTTTAGAAGCTTCGCTTCTAAAGAAGAACAATTTGAGTTCGTCGCCAGTCTTTTGTTTATAAAAAGTTGAAAATGTGAATATTGAGTACGGGATCATAACAATATATATGTATTGATTTTAAAAAATTGTTACACTTTGTTATATATATATATATATAAATACGTGATTTATTATTATTATTATTATTATTATTGAATGTAAATTGAAATTAAATTTTTTTTTAAAAAGAAATAAATAGATTTGTATTGTATAAAAAAAAAAAAAAAAAAAAAAACAAAAAGAAAATTTCTTTTTTTTGTTTTGTTTTGTATACTTATAAATAATTAATTATGTTTTTTATCAACGTAATAATGACGACATTTGTCAAATCGTAGCGAATTGTTAATAAGGAAATTTTTTTTTTTTTTCTCTTTTTTTTGAAATGAAATTTGAATATTTAATGATGAATAAGTCAAAAAGAAAAATGAAAGCGGAAAAAAATATGGCGGAAATTTTACTAAAATCTGATTGGTTGATTTAAAAAAAATTAGCCAATGAGAAAAAAGAAAAGAAAAGAATTAAGTAATTAAAAAAACACGTTGCCTAGCAACCGTTAAAATAAATCTTGCATATTAAAATGTAAGACGTAAAATGATCAAAAAAAAAAGTTCAATGATAATCCGATAGGTGTCGCTAGTAGTCTTTGTTTACATAATTTTGAGAGAAGATTTTTAAAAAAAATTTTTTTGTTTTGTTTTTTAAATCTTTCATCTTTATTTTTTAAACAAACAAATTTTTAATATAAAAAATAAATAGTTATTAATAAATTAAATAAATAAAATCAATGTGCGTGAATTTATTATATTATACGCATAAAAATAATTTTGGGGAATAAAATTGTTACAAATTCATTTTTTCGCTTGGTAAAAAAGAACAAAAAAACAAAGAAAAAGTTTATTGTTTATTAACAATGGATTTTGTTTGATTTAAATCTTCGCAAGATTTATTATTTAATCACTTTTATATATCATTAACAAAAAAAAAGAAACTAATATGCCTTATCTTAATTTGATAAAAACAAGGGAAATTATACAAAAGGAGTCATTAAATTAAGTTACAAAAAAAAAAAAAGGAAAAAATTTAGTACGATATGATACGTTAGGAGTCAATAATACAACAGGTGAATTTTTCAATAATAATAATAATAATGATAATAATAGTATAAATTAAATTAAACGTTATTAAAATTAAAATTACTAATAATAAATTTTTTATTTATATTGGAAAACGAATTCGTTATAATTTGTTGATAATCATTAAAATAAATATAAAAAAAAAAAACGACGACGTTATTACGTAATTATTATTATTATTATTATTATTATTATTATTATTATTATTATTATTATTATTATTATTATTTATCGTTTTGTGATTAACCTATTAACCTAAAATTTACAAATTTATATTAAAAAAAATTTTTTTCTAACATTTGCCAAATTATTTATAACTTTTATTATTTTTATTATTATTTATTTATTTATTTATTTATTAACTGATGTTATCATTATCATTACGTAAAACGTCATTGAAATTTATCATCATCATCATCATCATTGTCGTCAAATCCAAGGAATTCGTTCAAAAAAAAAAAAAAATTAATCACGAAGAGGGAGGGAGAGAGAAATGGTTATAATTTTTTAATTTTCTTTTTTTTAGTTTTTCTTTGTTTATGTCATTTTCTATCACCTGAAACAAAAAATTAATAATTTAATTAATTAATTAATCAATCGTCGGCTGACTAATCATTCGAATAAGTAAATAAAAATTTTTTAATAAAGATTGGATGTAATTTAATTGAAATGAGAAAATAAAAATCATTCGACGAACGATGAATGAATGAATGAACGAACCTCTACTACCTCACTGAGTTTAACGTTGAGAAAGTCCGTTCAGAAATCAAAAAAAAAATTAATTTCAAGGTTGGCTTTCGTGTACGAAAAAAAAAATCAAAATGGCGGATTTTTAGTTATTTACATTTGTCGTTATTTATAATTTTTTTTTTTTTTTTTGTAATTAAATAATATGCGTTTATATTTATTTATTTATTTTTTAAATGTATTTTAAAAAGGTAATTTTTTTAAATTATAAATATCAAATCGAATACACGTTAATAATTTTTTATCGTTTAATAAATAATTTTAATTATTTTTCTTCCGGGTTGTTATAACTAAACGTCAGTAAATTAATTTTTTTTTTTTGGTGATCTGTCACTAACGTCAAATAAAAAAAAAAAAAAAAAAAAGGAAACGTTGTCGACGTTTATTATTTTTTTTTATTGAATAAAATCATTCGGACGTGATTAATTAGTTTAATTTTTTTTGTTATTTCTCTTGACAATTTCACGTACGTTTTTTTAACCATAAAAAAAAAAAAAATTAAAATGTCAAATCAAACGTTAATAAAAAAAAAAAAAAAAAAAGGCTTTCTGAATAATTATTGCTTGTTTTGCATTTTTTTTTGTAAAAAAAATTTTCGAGACGTATCGTTAATAATTACACGATAAATTCGTGTCAATCACAATATGGTCGACGTTTCTTTATAAATTAATTTTTTTTTTTTTTTGTTGAAAATCAATCAAATTCGTTTTATTTTTTTTTATTTTTTTTTTGTAGGTGACGAAAGCTGTAATGTACACACAATTAATAGATCTGAATACATAACGATTAATAATTTTTAAATAAGTTTAAATTCAATCGGTAAGAAAAACATTTCATTAAAAATAGTTTTTTTTTTTTTTCTATTTATTTATTCAATATAATTAAATCTCACCGAATAATTAATTTAATTTATTATAAAAAAAACAATGATGATGATAATAATCAATAGAAAAAGTTAAAAATTTGATTTTCAAACATACACACACAAACATTTTTTTATTTTCTTCATGTTCGGTAAAAGCAGTTTCGCTTAAAAAAGTAATTAAAATTTTTTTTACGATAATTAACTCGCTGATAATGGTTTTAGTTTAACTTAATCAATTCGATTATTTTTGCCTTTTTTTTACAGATAAAAATAATAAAAATATAAAGTTTTTATGTTTGTTTGTTTGTTTGTTTGTTTGTTTTAGTGCACAATAAATAAATAATTAAGTATAATGGCAAATACGAAAAATTTACCATTGGGTATTAAATTATTGAAAATAATGACGAGAAAATGTCAGTGGAATTTAAGGAGTAAATATGTCTGGCACAGAGGTTTAGTTTTATTTTTAACATACATAACATATATGAGTTATCATTTTACAAGGAAACCAATTAGTGTAGTGAAAAATGTTTTACATCCTAATTGTTCTAGTAGTAGTCATGTTTTAGAAGATAATTTAATTTTTGATAATAGTAATTGTAGTGGTTGGGCACCTTTCGGTGAGTTACCTCATTTATCATACTATCAAATTGAATGTTATTGTCTATATTATTGATTCATTTTTCTCTTGTAACAGATGGTAAAGATGCTGGCAAGCTTTTCGGAGCTTTAGATTCTGCTTTTTTATTCGCATATGCTTTTACAATGTTTGCAAGGTAATGAAACATGTTATCAATTTTGGGGATTTTTACTGTTTATGGAAATTATAATAATTTTTTTTTTTTTTTTTTGATTATTTTTAGCGGGATTGTTGCTGAAAGAGTGAATCTCAGATATTTCCTATCGATTGGAATGTTGTTTTCAGCATTGTTCTGTTATTTATTCGGTTTAGCTAAAACGTTAAATATTCATTCGATGGCTTATTTTGTTTGTGTTCAAATATTAATGGGAATATTTCAGACGACAGGATGGCCGGCTGTCGTTACAATTTTAGGTCACTGGTTCGGAAAAGGAAACAGAGGTAATTAAAGCAGTATACAAGAGGTTGATACTTATTTGCTCCCCTTTTCCCATCTCTTTCCCACTTTCTCATCTTCCTATCTTGTCTCTCTCTCTGTTTATTCGTAAGAGGTGTATGACTTCATTATTTATTATAGGTCTCATATTTGGAATTTGGAATTCTCACACATCCATAGGGAACATTGTGGGTACATTAATAGCTGGATATTATGTTGAAAAAAATTGGGGATACAGTTTTATGGTTCCTGGGGTTTTAATGGCCGTTTTCGGCGTTATCGTTTTCCTTTTTTTAATTGCTCATCCGGAAAATATAGGATTTTCACAACCGGAAACTATGAATAGAGCAGTAAGTGGGAAAATTATTCTTATTTTTTTTTTTTTTTTTAAATTTTGTTTGTTTGTTATGAGTGGTGTGTTTATTTTAAAAATTGTCGCTTTTTTTTTTTTGTTGATTTCCTCTCTCTCTCTCTCTCTCTTCCCCCCCTTTCCTCCTCTCCCCTCCGTTTTCCCTTATAATCATTTGATTTTTTGTGTCGCATGTTGGAATTGTCAGTATTTTTGTCGTATTAATAACACGTATTAATTTTTATTTTTTGTCACTTGCGCATTTTACTCACTCAAGGGCATCAATGTCAGTAATTACATGTCAGTTCCACAGAAAGAAGATTCAACATCATCATCGACATCGAGCGATTACGAAGATGATGGACAAGCTACAAGAATCTTATCGTCCGTTTCGATTCCATATAATAGAAGAGTAAGATTTCAATTGTATTTATTATTATTATTATTATTAATATTATCATTATTATTACTACATGAAAATGGGGGCTTGTCGTTATTTGTTATTATTTGGAATATTTGCATGTTCCGGTTTTCATTTTTTTTTTAATCAAAATAATTAATTGGGAGAGTTTTTTAAAAAAAATTTTTAAACTTGCAGGGGGTAAAAACGCAAAAAAAAAAAAAAAAAAAAAAAGTTTCGCTAATAGATAAACGTTATTCTTTCCGTTTTTTATACATTCGTTTGTTTGTTTGTTTGTTTGTTTCAGGGTAGAACAAACGCGACGGAAAAAAGTCCGATATTGATAAATCAAAATGAGCAAGCCATAGGATTTTTGGATGCTTTAAAAATTCCGGTAAGATAAGAAAGATTTTGTTTTTTTTTTTTTTTGTATCGATCGATCGATCGATACGATTCGATTCGATTCGATAGTTTTGACATTTTTTTTTTTTTTTCTTCCGTTACTCGCAGGGCGTTGTCGAATATTCGATGTCTCTTTTCTTTTCAAAACTCGTCTCGTATACATTTTTATATTGGTTGCCTTATTACATAAGTTCTTCGACTAATTTCGGTCCGAGTTTGAGTGCCGAATTGTCAACACTGTTCGATGTCGGAGGAATCGTAGGAGCGATCGCTGCCGGAGTCGTCACGGATGCGACAAACATGTCGGCGACGGTTTGCGTGACAATGTTAACATTGGCCGTGCCTTTAGTACGTTGTAGTATTATTGTTGTTGTTATGATTGATCACGTGACCCGATCGTAATACCTTTTGCAAATGTAATTCCAGCTTTTCATTTACGAATTATACGGTAGCATGGGAAAAATGATAAACATAATACTGTTGGTCTTGTCGGGAGCTTTCGTTAACGGTCCCTACGCTCTCATAACGACAGCAGTTTCGGCAGATTTGGGAACTCACGAAAGTCTGCAGGGAAGTTCGAAAGCTTTGGCGACGGTCACCGCGATCATTGACGGAACCGGATCCATAGGTGGGAGTCGTAGAAAAACCAGAAAAAAATTTTCCTGTTGGTATCAGTCGATGATTTTTCCTTAACGTTAATGTTTTCAGGTGCTGCCGTGGGTCCACTTTTTGCCGGTTTGTTGTCTCCCACGGGATGGGATAGAGTTTTTTATTTTTTAATGGCGTCTCTGGTTGCAGCTCTCGCTCTCCTAATAAGACCCATGGCAAAAGAAATCAAATTGAGAACTCTCAGGCACAGGTCCAGAGTCACGTCGTGACTCTCTCACGACGCACAACAGGAAGGCAAAATTTTTTTTTATAGCGCGCACACGTAAAAAATTAAATCGTCGGATCGATTGACTTTTTCCCCCTCCCCCCATTTTGTGTTTCCGCCTCGTGTGCCCCCCGATGCCCCCTTCGAAAAAAAAAAAAATAAAAACTTACCCGAGTCTCCCAGAAATAAACTCTTTTCTTCACATAAATAGAAAACTTTAAAACGTATGAAAATGTTGCAGACGAAATATTTTTCCAAGTCGTTTACTTTTCATTTTATTTTTAATAACGATGATAATGATAATGATGATGATGATGATGATCTGTAATTAAAATTAAATTCTGTGATTATGCGATAAAAATAGTTTAAAATAATCGATTTTTGCTCTCAATGTAAAAACAATGTCAATAAATTTTTTTTTTATTTAAGTTATTTTAAAAGTATTTTATTATTATTATTATTATTATTTTTATGAGGAAATAATCCGATAAACATTGATACTAATAATAATAATAATAATGATAATTTTTTAGTTTGTTTTAGTTATTCAAATTTTGTTATCTGAACTGAAAAAATTGTATTCTCACTCAAGATAAAAATAAATTCGTTAAATTAATATTAATAATAGTGATAATAATGATAATGATGACTGATGAGACGTTAAGGCAAATAAATATGATCGATAAGTAATTTGGAATAAATAAAAAACAAAAGGAAAAACGATCGACGGTTTTTGATGACGATAAAAATTCGTTATTGATTTACGCGTAAGGCGGCCATTTTGTTTTCTTAGCCAGAGGAATTAACAAAAAATAAACTAATGGAATTATTTAAGTTTTATTTTATCAATTCGAGCAAAACTTTTTTTTCTTTTTTTTTTTGCTTAAACTTAATGGTATGTAATTTAATGTTAATTAATAAATCTTAGACAAAAGAAGAAGAAGAAGAAAAAAATGTAATTCGACTCCGTATTCGTAACGTGTTACGTAATAATAATTTAAGATTTTTTATTTAAAAAAAAAACGCTAAGGATATAATTACACTTACGTTTGTTAAAAATTTTCAAATAAATAAATAAAAAGGGTAAATTAATAATATAAAACTAGAAATTATTTTAAAAAAAAAAAAAACATTCGCGTAAAATATCATTAATATTTAAGATTCACTCGCGATTTTTTTTATACGAAAAAAAAAGATATTTATTTACGTTTTTTCACACATTCCACTTTTTATTTTATTTTCACTAACTTTTTTCTTTATAAAAACTATTCGATAAAGTTATCACGAACGTTAAAAACCCAAAAATTTTCTATTTTTCAACGTTTAAAAAAAAAAAACAAAACTCCCATTCATCGCGTTCGAATCATTTGAAATGAAAAATAACGGACTGTGGTCGCAGAAAAAACGGAAATACGTCATCAATAATTCCAACGCAAATGTTTTCATTACCCCTAGCATAATATTTTTTTTTCAGATTAATTTTTAATTTAAAAAAAAAATGGATCTTGCACAGTACCGCAAGATCATTAACATCATTCTGAGGCATAACTCTGAAAATAATTAATGTAAATTAATTGATGTAAAGCCGAAGAAAAAGAAAAAAGGCTGAAATATAGGAATTATGCCTCAGATATGAAATTTGTCATATACATAAGGGATAATAATATTTTTTTAAAATTAAAATACCGTTGTATTAAAATGAAAAAAAAAAAGAAATAATTTTGAGCTTAATTTTGATATAAAAAAAAAAAAAAAAACGTTTTTCGCTGTAACTTTTTTTTAAAAAATGTATTTGTTCTAAACATATTTAAAAATTTTTGTTTTAAAATTTCGATTCAAAACAAATAGTCTTGTTGCGAAATGTATTTGTGTAAAAAGCAACCAGACGAATTGATACATTGTTGTTTTCTGAGCGTGCAAATGTGTAACACTTTAATTCAAAATGGCGGATGTGAGGTATGTGGTGAAGAATCAGTCTAATTCGGCTACCGAGGATTTATCGCTTGTGGAGTTCGAAACGAGTGAAGATGTCGAAGTCATTCCAACATTTGATAGAATGGGCCTCAGAGAGGAACTTTTACGAGGTATTTATGCCTACGGATTTGAAAAACCATCGGCAATACAACAGCGTTCCATAAAACCCATTGTGAAGGGACGCGACGTGATCGCACAAGCACAATCGGGTACTGGTAAAACTGCTACGTTTTCAATATCTATAATTCAATCACTCGACACGACCGTTAGAGAAACGCAAGTACTCTGTTTGTCACCCACAAGAGAAT
Organism: Pediculus humanus corporis; assembly: GCF_000006295.1. Taxonomy (NCBI): domain Eukaryota; kingdom Metazoa; phylum Arthropoda; class Insecta; order Psocodea; family Pediculidae; genus Pediculus; species Pediculus humanus. The sequence goes on along the minus strand of NW_002987884.1, from coordinate 1,243,270 downwards.
TGGCTGTTCAAATTCAAAAAGTTATACTTGCATTGGGAGATTTCATGAACGTTCAATGCCATGCTTGCATTGGTGGTACGAATTTAGGAGAAGATATAAGAAAACTAGATTACGGTCAACACGTCATTTCTGGTACTCCTGGAAGAGTTTTTGACATGATTCGTCGTAGAGTACTACGTACGAGATTTATCAAAATGTTGGTGTTGGATGAAGCTGATGAAATGTTAAACAAAGGATTCAAAGAGCAAATATATGATGTGTACAGATACTTACCTCCTGCGACTCAAGTTGTTTTAATATCTGCCACATTGCCACATGAAATATTGGAAATGACATCAAAATTTATGACGGATCCAATTAGAATCCTTGTCAAACGTGATGAATTGACTCTTGAAGGTATAAAACAATTTTTTGTCGCTGTCGAAAGAGAAGAGTGGAAATTTGATACACTTTGCGACTTGTACGATACATTGACAATAACTCAAGCTGTTATATTTTGCAACACGAAAAGAAAGGTAATTTTTAAAAAATCATTTTCTCTCGATTCATATTATTTATTGTCTTCATCACAATTCATTCAATCATTCTTTGATTATTCAGGTTGATTGGCTTACTGAAAAAATGAGAGAAGCAAATTTTACAGTTTCTTGCATGCACGGTGACATGCCTCAAAAGGAAAGAGATGCAATTATGAAAGAATTTAGAACTGGTTTGAGCAGAGTACTCATCACAACAGATGTTTGGGCAAGAGGAATTGATGTTCAACAGGTACCAACAAAATCCACAAACAAATCATTTTATTTTCCATTGCTTTCACTCACTACGATCCATTTTAAAATTAAAAATAATAATAATAATAATTGTAACGAATATCATTTCAGGTGTCTCTGGTTATAAATTACGATTTGCCAAACAACAGAGAATTGTACATTCATAGAATTGGTAGATCGGGTAGATTCGGTAGAAAAGGTGTCGCCATAAATTTTGTCAAAAGTGACGACATCAGGATATTGAGAGACATCGAACAGTATTATTCCACGCAAATCGACGAAATGCCCATGAACGTTGCCGATTTAATTTAAATTAAAAATTTTATTATTATCATTATTATTATTATTATTACAATTAATAATAGTAGAATTGTAATTTTTTTTTTACGATGTAACAACAATTATTGTAAAATTATTTAATAATATTTTTAAAAATAATATTTTCTATTTTTCTTTTTAAATTTATTTTTATTTTTTCGGCAATGCGTTAAAGTTAAACATAAAAAAATACTCGAATTTATTTTACGTGTATAAATAATGATAATAATAATAATAATAACATAAGAAGACGACGAATCCCAATCTTCTCAGAAGAGGCTAAAGGACAAATGGAAATGGAAAAATTCAAAATGGAGGATTGTTTTTGAAAATGGGAGCCCTACTGTTATTTCTACGATCAAGAAATTCACAAATTCGACAGTGTTGCCAACAAATCGGTTGTCATCCTGAGAAGAATAATTTTGAAAAATGGTGGAAACTAATTAAAGTATCTGATCCAGTCAAAACGAGGGGAAAATGCAGGAATTTAGTGATGGAAATAGTCAGAAACTATTCAAAGATCATCGTCGGAGCACTGGGAGCCGGAGCCGGAGTCACATTCATTGAAATATTTAAAGCAACTTCACGATTTAAGAAAAAATTGTAAAACTCAGCAACACGTGCATACATTCGAAACTCATCGTGTTCGAAAATGATAATGATAATAGTAATCTCGGATTAGATAGAGTACAAAACTTTTGGATTAAGAATCTTACAAGTATTTATAAATGTGTATTAAAAAGTTAATCATGGGACAGCAAGAAATGCCAGAATGGATAACCACGGGAAAAACGTATTTGTTGCCAAAAAAAAATGAGGAGCTACAGAAGTTAAAAGATTTATGGTGGACACTTGGAAAAGAATAACATTTTTCCTCCTGAACAATATGGATGCAGAAAAGGGTCTTACGGCTGCAAGGAGTTTTTATTAATAAATAAATTGATGAAATGGACTGTGGAAAACAAAAGAGGGAGAATTTATGCATGGCATGGATTGACTATCAAAAGACAGCCTTCGAATAGTGTGCCTGATCACGAATGGATTATTGAGGCATTGAAAATATATAAAGTCAACACAAAAATGACAGCGTTCTGCGAGAAGAAGAGTATGAAAAATTGGTGCACCCAACTGGAAGTGGAAAAATACTTTTCTAGAAAAATATTTGTAAAAAGAGGAATTTTTCAAGGGGATTCATTGTCGCCACTCCTGTCCTGTATAAGCTTAATTCCCCTGTCGAAATTGTTAAATGCGAGGGATCAAGGCTTGGAATTAACGACAGAAAGCTGGAAAATCACTCATATGTTGTACCTGGATGATCTGAAGCTATATGCGAAGAGTGAAGAAGAAATGAAGAAAATATTAAGGATGGTACAAACTTTCTCCTCTCACGTAAACATGAAATTTGATTTGGAAAAATTTGCCAGAGTCACTATTCGTCAGTGGAAAGTTAAAGAAGAAAGAACATATAGAAGATTTTGAAGAGGAAGTTATTAAAGAACTGGACCCCCTGGATCAACATAAAAATATCTGGGGATTGAAGAAAATTTTGGGATAGCCAACAAGGAAATCAAAACTCGACTGAAGAAAGAATATTTTAGAAGATTGAGGCTTATGCTACAGTCGGAACTGAATGGAAGAAATAAGATAAACGCCAGCAGTCACACACGTCAGCAATTCCAGTAATAGAATACAGTTTTGGACTTGTAGACTGGACAAAAGAAGAAATCACAAAAACCTGGATGGAAGGACAAGGAAAATATTAACTATGAATGGTGCGTTACATCCAAAGGCTGATGTGGATAGATTGTACGTCAGCAGGAAAGATGGAGGAAGAGGATTAAGACAAATAGAAGCGGCACACCAGAATGCCATTATTGGAATGGGAAAATACATGGTATCTCATTAACAGCATCCCATCTTGGTCCAAGCAGTGCTAATGGAAGAAAAATTCAGAAAAAGAGGAGTGCTAAGAAGAGAAAAGCAAATCGTCCAAGAAAATAAAGAAAAAGAGATAGGAGAAGGACTCATAACTGTAAGAAGATAATTATCAAAGCCCAACAAGAAGGTATTGTTCAATCACAATTGGAAACAATCGATCATTTAATCTGCGGTTGTCCGACATTGGAAAAACATGAATATCTGGAGAGGCACAATAAAATTTGTCAATATCTCCACTGAAATATCAGTCGTGAATATGAAATGGATGAATTACACAAGAAGTGGTACAACTACATTCCAATCCTGGTTACAACAGCAGATCCACGCACAGTTCTGTATGATCAACAAATCCACACTGAATCCAACAAACTAGATATCATCCTGCGACATAATTCCGAAAAAAAATGGTGCAAGCTAATCGAAGTCTTCGTGCCGGCAGAAAAAACAACAGACAGCAAAAAGAAGGAGATAGAAAAGGATGGAAGTGGGGAGATAAAAATATCCAGGATGTGGGGAACAAAAACAGAAACGATTCCGATCATCGTGGGAGCATTGGGAGCCATGCCACATTCAATGAAAGAAAATTTAAAGAAGATTTTGAAGAATTTAAAAGAAGAAACCATCCAGGAAATTGCGTTATCACCAACATCGTTATCACAAACAGCATTTACTCTTGAGGAATCGAGTAGAGACCCAATCTCAGAAGAAATTAAAGGGCAAGTGGAAACAGAAAAAGTTACAAGGACAATATTTAAAAAGAGTAAACGCTTCAGAGATTAATAAGAAGAGCACGCACATTTGGCTACATTTGGCACTGAATTCAACAAACCGGATATAATCGTGGGACATAATTCCGAAAAATGGTGCAAGCTAATCGAAGTCTTCGTGCTGGCAGAAAAAAACACCAGACAGCCAAAGAAGAGAACAAAAGAAGTGTATGTGGGGAGAGCGAAAACAGAAACTATTCCAGTCATCGTGGGAGCATTGGGGGGCCATGTCACATTCTACAAGAGGAAACCTGAAGAAGATTTTGAATATAAAAGAAGAAACCATCCAGGGAATCACGTTATCACCAACATTGTGCATTTACTCTTGAGAAATCGGGTAGAGACTCAATTTCAGAAGAAATTAAAGGACAAGTGGGAACAGAAACAGCTACAAGGACAATATTTAAAAAGAGGGAACGCTTCAGAGATTAATAAGAAGAGAGGACGGACATTTGGCTACATTTGGCACTGAATTCAGCAAACCGGAATTCATCGTGGGACATAATTCCAAAAAATATTGCAAGCTAATGCAAGTCTCCTTACCGGCGGGAAAGAAAACATCATACAGCAAAAAGAAGCAAATAGAAAAAGATGGAAGAGATAGAAATAGTCAGGATGTGGGGAAAGTAAAGACAGAAAGAGTGCTCCGATCATCGTGGGAAGACTGGAAGCCATTTCACACTCAAAGAAAAGAAAATTTGAAGAAGATTCTCAGAAGAAAACGTACAGGAGATTACACTACGTGGGAAGGCTCACATTCTTCGAAAGCAGCAGCAACAGCAGCACTACGGAATCAGAAAGAGGAGACTTTGAGAGGATGTTAAAAAATTCCAACAAGTAAGTACATTTTAAAATTTTTTCATTTTTTTGAGAGTGAATTGAATGAGAAATGAATTTTCGTCATTATCGATTTATTTAATTATTATTTATTTTCACAAACAAACACATTCATACATTATTTTTTTTTAAATAGGAAAGACATTTTTTTTTTCTTATTATTATTATTATTATTAATATTAATATTATTGCGTAGTGAATGTATGACATTATTATTATTATTAATATTATTATTATTATTATACATTGACACATGAATCAAAAGGAATTCATCATCACAACACAAAATCATATAATAATTAATTAATTTTATTTTATTTATTTATTTTAGTTGCTGATCAAGGACTTAAAAATAAAAGGAGACAAGGGAAAAGAAGAGAAGAAGAGAGAAGAAAAGTAAAAGAAGAGAAGAGAAGAGAGAAGAAAAGTAAAAGAAGAGAAGAGAAGAAGAGAGAAGAGAGAAGAAAAGAGAAGAGAAGAAGAGAGAAGAAAAGTAAGAGAAGAGAAGAGAAGAAAAGTAAGAGAAGAGAGAAGAAAAGTAAGAGAAGAGAAGAAGAGAGAAGAGAGAAGAAAAGTAAGAGAAGAGAAGAAGAGAGAAGAGAGAAGAAAAGTAAGAGAAGAGAAGAGAGAAGAGAGAAGAAAAGTAAGAGAAGAGAAGAGAGAAGAAAAGTAAGAGAAGAGAAGAGAGAAGAAAAGTAAGAGAAGAGAGAAGAAAAGTAAGAGAAGAGAAGAAGAGAGAAGAGAGAAGAAAAGTAAGAGAAGAGAAGAGAGAAGAGAGAAGAAAAGTAAGAGAAGAGAAGAGAGAAGAGAGAAGAAAAGTAAGAGAAGAGAAGAGAGAAGAAAAGTAAGAGAAGAGAAGAGAGAAGAGAGAAGAAAAGTAAGAGAAGAGAAGAGAGAAGAGAGAAGAAAAGTAAGAGAAGAGAAGAGAGAAGAGAGAAGAAAAGTAAGAGAAGAGAAGAGAGAAGAGAGAAGAAAAGTAAGAGAAGAGAAGAGAGAAGAGAGAAGAAAAGTAAGAGAAGAGAAGAGAGAAGAGAGAAGAGAAGAGGAGAAGAGAGAAGAGAAGAGGAGAAGAGAAGAGGAGAAGAGAGAAGAGAAGAGAAGAAGAGAAGAGAAGAGAAGAGGAGAAGAGAGAAGAGAAGAGGAGAAGAGAGAAGTGAAGAGGAGAAGAGAGAAGAGGAGAGAAGAGAAGAAGAGAGAAGAGGAGAGAAGAGAAGAAGAGAGAAGAGGAGAGAAGAGAAGAAGAGAGAAGTGAAGAGGAGAAGAGAGAAGAGGAGAGGAGAGGGAGGGGGGTTACAAATTTCGATGTGTTATTATTATTACATTTAACCGCTTATACATATTTACAGTGTCTGTTTTTACGCGTTCTCGTCAACGAATCGAATGTACTTCACCATCACACGTGTACACGCATCTTATGCGTCAACGAATCGAATGTACTTCACCATCACACGTGTACACTCACACTCATACGTGTACACGCATACTCATACGTGT
>NW_002987884.1:1235896-1237126 GCF_000006295.1 Pediculus humanus corporis | reverse complement strand
ATAATAATGCGTTTTTATTTTAATCGTGCAGAATTCTTTTGAGGTGACCACACCGAATAACGCCACATTTCATACCCCCCGGAAGTGGGAGAGAGAATTAAAAAGGCGGGAAAAAAATTTCAAATTTTCCTTACGGGTCAGAACGATTTCTTTTCGCATCTACGGCTGCCAAATCCTTGCACTGTTTCACGTGAATTTCCAAATCTCCCGCTTTGTAATTGTACTGAAGACCGAATTCAACCTCTCCCCTAACCGGTACCGAACAGGATCGTCCTTCTCCGGCTCCGGAATAAACGCTCGCCATGGAATCGCTCCTCGCCTGAAAAAAACAAAAAAAATTTAAACATTTGTAATGGGTACATCGATGGTATCATTTTTAAACAAGACCGACAAACAAACAAACAAACAACCGAACAAACGATACGTTTTCTTTTTTCGCACGCCATATAAAATCCCCTTCAAAAAACAAAAAAATACCAAAAATGATTCATATACTTGTTCATTCACGTGCCCATGGACTCAATAAATAAAAAATCATTTTTCAACCTTTAAACAAACAACAAACACAACAACCACACACAAACGACTAACCTTTTCTTCGTGAACAAATAATAATAATAATAACAAAAATTGGGTATTTAATGATTTCATTATTATTATTATTATTATTATTATTATTATTATTAATAATTTTGGAACGTTTTCTTTATTTTTCGTTACGTTTTCAATCCCCGAAAAAAAATTAATAATAATAATAATAATTATAAACAGGACGTTGAAGGAGAATGAGAAGGAGAGAGTGGGAAAGATAGAGAGAGAGAGAGAGAGAGAGAGATCAAATTCTCATCAACTCTCATTTTCTGTTAAATGGGGGAATCATTTCCTGCCTACGTACAAAACGACCGTGGCATTGAACGTCAACACAAACAAACAAAGTAAAAAAATAACATTCTTACGCGAGCAACAAGAAGAAGAAGAAGAAGAAGGAAGAAAAGAATCAAAAGAGGAAAGAAAAACTCAAAGAAATTAAAAAGACGAAGGAGAAGAAGAAGAAGAAGAAGAAGAAGAGGAACTAGGAAGTAATGATATGGTCAAAAGAGAAGGTCAAAAACTTAATAAAAAAAAAACAAAAATATCACGAGCGATTAAGTTGGTATTGTGTAAACGTTTTTCCATTTTCTTTCCTTTTCTTCTTTTCCTTTTTCTTCTTTCCTTTTTTCCTTTTCCTTT
>NW_002987884.1:1195942-1235186 GCF_000006295.1 Pediculus humanus corporis | reverse complement strand
CGAATTCAACTTCTCCCCTAACCGGTACCGAACAGGATCGTCCTTCTCCGGCTCCGGAATAAACGCTCGCCATGGAATCGCTCCTCGCCTGAAAAAAACAAAAAAAAAAAACAAAAAAATTTAAAGATTTGTAATCGGTACATCATCGATTAATAATATAATTTCAAAACAACCGACAAACAAACAAACAAACAAACAACCGAACAAACGATACGTTTTCTTTTTTCGCACGCCATACAAAATCCCTTTCAAAAAACAAAAAAATACCAAAAATGATTCATATACTTGTTCATTCACGTGCCCATGGACTCAATAAATAAAAAATCATTTTTCAACCTTTAAACAAACAACAACAACAAACACAAGAACCATAACAAACGACTAACCTTTTCTTCGTGAACAAATAATAATAATAATAATAATAAAAATTTGATATTTAATGATTTCATTATTATTATTATTAATAATTTTGGAACGTTTTCTTCTTTTCGTTACGTTTTCAATCCCCGAAAAAAAATTAATAATAATAATAATAATTATAAACAGGACGTTGAAGGAGAATGAGAAGGAGAGAGTGGGAAAGATAGAGAGAGAGAGAGAGAGAGAGAGATTAAATTCTCATCTACTCTCATTTTCTGTTAAACGGAAAAATCATTTCCTGCTACGTACAAAACGACCGTGGCATTGAACGTCAACACAAACAAAGTAAAAAAATAACATTTTTACGCGAGCAACACGAAGAAGAAGAAGAAGAAGGAAGAAAAGAATCAAAAGAAAAGAAAAACTCAAAGAGATTAAGAAGACGAAGGAGAAGAAGAAGAAGAAGAAGAGGAACTAGGAAGTAATGACATGGTCAAAAGAGAAGGTCAAAAACTTAATAAAAAAAAAAAAAAAAATCAAGAGCGGTTAAGTTGGTATTGTGTAAACGTTTTTCCATTTTCTTTCCTTTTCTTCTTTCCTTTTTTCCTTTTCCTTTTCCTTTATCTTTTCCTCTTTAATCATCAGCAATCAACGATTCGACCAAAATATTCCGGGACTTATCCCATCTCTTCCCGTAAACGGTGTAATTCTTACGAACCGAACCTTAAGTGAAAGACCTTCTTCTTCTTTCCAATCATCGTGGTAGTGGCGGTGGCGGTGGTGGTGGTGGCGGGGGCATCGGCAAATCCAATTATCAAGGTCTCAAAGGTGAGGCTCGATATTTTTGCTCGAGGCAGGCTTACAGACAATTTGATATTTTATAACCCAACCCCGTCTTTTTCTTTTTTTGTTTCTCTCCCCTCTCTCTCTCTTCCTCTCTCTCTTTCTTTCTCACTCATTTTCAAAAGAGGAAAGTTGTTTTCTCCTTCTGAGTGTGTGCGTGCGTAAGTGCGTGAGTGACGGACTCGCACTCTTCGACTCTACTCAACAAAAAATGTCGCGTTTCTTTCTTTTTCTTTTTTCATACAGCAACACGTCCTTTTCCCCTCCCTCCCTTCCCCGCCCCCCCATCACGACAGTAATGATAATGATAATAATAATAATAATAATAATCAATAATTTCCTCCCATCGTCCCTCCCTGCGTCTTCTTTTCCAAATTATCGAAACTCTACAACAACTGAAGGCAAAGAAGAAGAAGAAGAAGAGGAAGAAGAAGGGGCAACGATAATTCGGAAATTAAAAAAAAACACGAAGGTTCGACCGGAAACACACGACTGCACCCGAAAATAAATACCACAAAAAATAGAAAAAAGAAAGAGAGTCCCACAAACCTAGAATAAATATTAATATTCGCATATAAAAATGATATGAGAGAGAGCCCGCATTTATATTATTATTATTATTATTATTATTAAATGTTATAAAAAACTATGTGATTGCGATGATAATGATAATATTCATCTTTTATCAAAGGAAATCTTTCTTTTCACGTTTGTCTTTGACCGCGTTCCCTTTTACATCCACAAAAGCATTCATTCCAGGTTTCTTTATTTACAGGATTCCATAGAAATGATTTTTTTCGGAGGGAGGGGCGAGGGGGGAAATGGGGGTACCCACTCGACCCGATTTTTCTCCTATTACGGTTTCTCTTTTACTTATTATCATTATTATTATTTATTAATTTTACCTGCCTTAATTAATAATAAACTTTAGAAATTCCGTCAATTAAAAAATGAAAAAAAAAAAAAAAAATTCTCTTTCCCTTTCATTCAATCATTCAATCATTCATTCATTCATTCATTCATTCATTCATTCATTCATTCATTCTTTCTTTCATTCTCGAACAAAAACGTCTTTTCTAATTGATAAATTAAATTTATAATTTTGTTTTTTTTTTTTTTCCTACCGACGTCGTCCTACATTTTATTTTTATAATTTTCATTAAAATAATAATAATAATAATAATAATAATAATAATAATAATAATAATAATAATAATAATAATAATAATAATAATAATAATAAAAGTGAATGGTGAGAAAGAAGATGAAAAAGAAAGAAAAAAGTCGAATTAATTTTAAAAACGTTCAACGCTTCATCGATGGAATTTTTCCGCCTTTCGAAAATTCTTTTTTTTTTTTATTAACTCTTCTTTCCGAAATTCCTACCCGCTACTTCCACCCTTCCCCTGCCCCTTTCCCTTTCTTCTTCTTCTTCTCACGGCACTGCCCCCCTTTTTAAAAAAAAAAAAATTAAAAAAAAAAAAAATGATTTACGTAGTACGCTTTTATAAAGATAAAAAAAAAAAAACTTTTTCACGCGTTTCCCTTTCTCCTCCCCGTTCCCCCTTTCCTTCCCCCTCCCCAAAAAGAAGAGTAATTGCGAAACGGATAGGAAAAAACAAAAAAAATCATCAACAGGTGAAAAAGAAAAAAAAAGAAAAAAACGTTCGCGTGCGAGTTGAAAACCAACGAACAAACAAACAAACTGTTTCGAACGTCGTTTCTTTCACGTTCTCGAATGTTCTAAAGTCGTCGACGAATGGGAACCCCCTACTTCCTGCCCACACACACACACACACACATAATGTCGCAAAAAAAACAATAAATTCTTCGCGGATGAACAAACAAACAAACAAACAAAAACCACCGACGAAACGTTCGACATTATCGGTATGCGACGGGGAATTTTGTCGCAAGATGCAAAAAAAAAAAAAAAAATTTACATAAATATAAACGAAATGATTAACGGAACGTGAAAACCGTTCAATCATATCCGAAAATTTGCTACGTAATAATAATAATAATAATAATAATAATAATAATAATAATAATAATAATAATAATAATAATAATAATAATAAACGAAACAATTTGTTAAATTTACGACGCGTTTATAGAAAATTATTATTATTATTATTATTGTTTTCGATTTGGTTCGATTGATTAGTTTCAATCAAGGCGTGCGTGCGTGCGTGCGTGCGCGCGCGTGTGTGTGTAACTCCCCAAATAAATAATTTTAAAAAAAAATCGATTTTTCTTTTTTTAACTAATCTCGAAATCGAATCGAATCGAATTTTTTCTTATTATTTGTGAGAAGGGGGAGGAGGGGAAGGAGGGGAAGGGGAGGAAGAAAACCAAGAGAAATTTTTTTAAAAAAAACAAACTTGCTAATGACCGCGAGGCAAGAGAAAGGAGAGAGATATACCAACTATAAAAAAAAAAAAAAAAAAAAAAAGTTGGCTTTCCTGATTTTTTTTTTTTGAAATTAAAAATCGTTTCGTACTTTTCTTGCAAAGAAAATCTTGCATGAAAATTTTCCCGCGAGGGAAGGTAAAGAGAGAGTGAGAGAGAGAAAGAGAAAGGAATTTAAACGAGAGTCAAAATTTCAGAAACATCTGCTCTATTTCTCAACAACCCTTACGCACACGCACACGCACACGCACACGCACGCATGCACGCACGAGCGCACGAGTACTCTTACGGAAAAACCTCCTCCCCATAAAATATAAAATTTTTAATCATCTCGTTTTCGCGATGAATTAAAACGCTAAAAATAAACATGTCCGTCCGTCGGTTGCCGCCTTTCGTCTCCTGCCACGTCTTTACCCCTCCGACAAAAAAAAAAAAAACAAAATTTAATTATTTCCGATTGATGCGCGGTTACGCTTTCGCTAAACTTTTTGTAACTTTTCCATGCGTGACACGCACACACACACGCACACACACGCACACATCACGTAATTAGTAATAATAATAATAATAATGATAATAATAATAGTAATAATGATAATAATTAAGAATTTACAAGTAAAATTTTCGCGCCCGTCCGCGTTACGTTCTCTTATTTCCATTTTTCCTTCCCGTTTTTAATTTTTCCGAACGGGGAAGGGGACGGGGCGGAGCGGGCGGAAATATAATAACCATAACCTCATACCCCCTTCGAAATAATAACCTCCTCTTCTATCAATCAAAACGAAACGAAACGAGTGAGAGAGAGAGAGAAAATAGAAAAAAATTTCACGACTCGAAATTCGCTCGAAATTATAAGAGAAAGTTTTGTGAGAAATTTTTGTATAAACGTCAACGATAAAAAAAAAAAAATACCCTACACGTCCGACATTTCTAGATCAGGACCGAATTAAGTTATTCTTCCCGTTTTCTTATTATTATTATTATCATCTACCGTTTGAAGAAATACTAATGTCAAAGCAGGAGAGGAGAGGAGTGGGGGGGGCGGGAAAAGAAAAACGAGATTTAAAAGAGATTTATTTTTTTTTTAACCCGGTGACCATCATTAGAAAAAAAAAAAAAAAAAACTTTTTTGACTTGACCTTAGACTCTCATTATTATCATTATTATTTTCTCGAAAGACGCAAAAAACTCGACCGTAAATTTTCTCCGATAACGTTTTAATAAAACGTGGCAGCAGGACGCCATTAAATCACAAGGGAAAAAAAAAAGAAATACCGAAACTACCAACTATTAATCTGAAGTAGGACTCTCTCTCTCTCTCTCTCTCTCTCTCTCTCTCTCTCCCCATAAAAAACAATTATTGAAAGGTATCGGAGTGGAGGAGGGGGAGAAAGGGTGAATCCCACCTTACGACCTCGCCCGACGGAAGTAAAGAAAAACAAGAATAACAACTCACCCCTAGAGACGAATTGCTTTGCCTTTGCTGATCCAGTGCCACGAGCCTTTGTATTTCATCCGTGGCGGACCAATCGGGACTTCCGACGCTTGAAGGACCTCTTCGAAGACTAGATTTAGCATTTCCGACAATTGGACTGGGACTAGCACTTTTGCTTCCGCTGTGAACGTGAGCCGACGATGACAGCGGTTCTAAATTATTTAACTCATCTGTAAAAACAAAAAATGTTATAATAATAATAATAATAATTTTTCCTTTTTCCCTTTCCTTCATTTGAAACCGGCGCAAAAAAAAAAAAAATTTAGAATGCGAGAATCAATTATCGAAAATGACGTGTAAGGAGATGAGAGTGAAAGGTCAAAAACCCCTGTTTGTTTGTTTCCACGAAACGACAAAGAAGTAAAAAAGAAATTCTTTCGATTGTGCGGGGGGCAGGGAAGGCCAGGAAAGGGGACCTACCATCTTCCTATTACCACCATCAACACCACCACCACTACTACCTCCACGCTGTTGACACGCGTTAACGACCCGTTTTCCCCATTCTCTCTCTCTCTCTCTCTCTCTCTTTTTGTCCGACGGATGTTTTTAATTTCATATCGCCCGAGGAGCAAGCACAACAAGAACCTTTTTCATTTCTTAACGATTTCATTAAGGAAAAAAAAAAAAAAAAACGTTACGAATCGCCCCGCTGACAACATTCACAAAGAGAGAGAGAGAACAACAACAACAACAACAACAACAAACAACAAACAACAGCCAAATTATTTTCACTTTAAAAAAAAAAATTTTTCTTATCACAACCGCTTCGTTCGCGTACACACACTCTATGACGATAGCGAGAAAATTTTTGGAGGGAAATTTACTTTTAACCGCCTTTTTTTTTTTTAAATTCACGTGGCAATAGACTATGATTTCCCCATCATTTTTTCTTTTTTCTTTTGTTTTTTCAGTTTACAATCATCCTTAATATGATAACTGAGAGATACCATCGCGACCTTGAATCGCGTTACAATTTTTTTAATCACAGTCGATAATTAGTTAGTTTCATGTTGACAATGATAACAGTCAGTCACGCTTTGTAAAAAAAAAAAAATTAACGATTACAAATCATAGAGTAAATAAACGACAAATAAAAGAAATGTATAAATGTCAAATGTCTACCTTCTCTATAGTAATAATAATAATACAATTTTAACGTTTTTCCGCGTTTTTTTCCTCTCTTCATTACATTAGATTAACAATTAGCGTTTGTTTGATAATACGTTTCCGAAGGATTCGCATCAAATTAAATAAAAAAAAAAAAAAAAAACATGCAAACAAACAAACAAACAAACAAACGAGCAAACAAACATTACACTTCGAATGGAAAAAATATTTTTTTTATCGTGAGCGAGAATTTATCGAGAATATTTTTTTTTTAAATCGAATAAACGGTCACGAAATTTGCGATCCAACCTGTACAAACAATTACCACCGGAAGTGACGATGGCGGTGGTGACGATGGCGGTACTTCCTCGTTTTTCGTTTTGTTTTGTTTGTTACCCTGAAATTCTTTTTAGTTCCCGTAATTGACTAAATACTCGATTAATAAATTATAATAATAATAATTATTATTATAATTTATATTATTATTATTATTATTAATTAGTTCGCGTTACCATTTGTCACGTATACGGTCTATTGCATAGACGATTATCGCAATAAAAAAAAATTCTTTTTTTAAGTTGGACTCTATTGAGAGAGGACCGTTACTCAATTTTTTTTTCTCTTTCCATTGTTGCCATTTTTCGCGGTCAAAAATTTCTTTTACTTGTTTTTTTCTCTATCTCTCTCTCTCTCTCTCTCTAGCAAAAACAAAAAAAAAAAAACAAAAAGAGAAAAACCTCAAGTTTAACACAACTTTGATACACCCTAATTATTAACTCAAACACGTTGCTTCATCTCTTCGAGAATGCGGGAAGAAGGAGAGAAAGAAAGAAAGAAAGAAAGAAAGAGAAAGAGAGAGATAAAGAGAGAGAAATGGGGAGGGAAAAAAAATTAATTTTTTTTGCCATTTCCGCCGATTCCCGATTCCGGAAAAAGTCGACAAGGACAACAAGCATACGAACAAACAAACAAATGAATTTAATAATCCGTTAATTCGAGAAAGTTACACAATCAAATCGAAAAATACGAAATGCAAAAAAAAATGAACGCTAGGAGAGAGAGAGAGAGAGAGAGAGAGAGACAGAGAGAATCAACGAACCGTGACTTTGTGTGGTCATTCCTTTCTTACGAAAGAAAAAAAAAATACCAACGAGGAAGCGCGTTTTTATTCTGTCTCTCTCTCTCTCTCTCATTTTCGTAATATTTCTTCTAATTATCGTCACCTGTGAGAATTCTTTTCCCTTTTTTTCTCTAGTTCCACGTCGAAACGAAAAAAACCAATAACACAATCATACTCGCCGCATGCACATATTAAACGATTATATAATAAAATAAAATATTTTTTTTTTTTTTTCTATATCTCTCTTTAGAAACACACAACAACAAAAGAAAAAAAAGGACAAAAACGTAAAGCGTAAAAACATCACAAAGTAGAATGGAAGATAAACAAAAAACACAAAAAAAGAATAGAAAAAAAAAAAGGAAAAAAAACAAATGACCATGAATTCAATTCGCGGCAAAAAAAAAAAAAAAAAAGAGTTCAGAGTCCTCGAGAAATGCAATCACGTCACGAAGTATTATGGTGTGGTTGTGCGTTCGTAATCGGAATCTTCTTCCACGTTTCTTTCTCAACACGTTTTTCCACGGTTTCCTTACCCCCCACCATCACCTTCCACCTTCTACCTTCCTCCTTTTTCATTCTTTGTTACAATAATAATAATAATACCATTCACGATGATGATGATGACGATTGTGTGACGGTATGAATTTTTTAGGCGCGCCTAAAAATATTTTAAATAATTTCGGGTCAACGCAACTCGCCATACATCGTGTGTGTGTGCGCCCCCCCCCCCGATGATTCTGTCACCCCCGAGTAAAAATCAATTTTTATTTATATATTTTCTCTCGTTTCCTTTTCCGAAAAAGAGAGAGAGAGAGAGAATTCGCCAACATGTCTCTCCTTAATTTCAACCCATACGGTTCTCGCCTTCTTTTTTTTTTTACTCGAAACTAGTGCCACGTTACTGTTTTCATTTTTCACGAAAAAAATCTAAAAATTGTAATCAAAACAATTTTGTGTTTTACGTCGTCTGCTAACATTTCTCATTAATTTCCTTAATAAACGATTTTAAACGTTTCTCCTTCATATTCTCTCTCTCTCTCTTTTTTAAAAACAAAACAAAAACCTAAACGATTCCTAATCAACCTAATCGAAAACATCATCTGTTTCCTACACCTGCTTCCTATTCGTAAAACTGTTACAAACGCACACACGCACACACTTCTAATTCCACGGCGAATGATTTCTTTTCATATAACGAAAATTTTTCCGCTTCCGTTCCTTTCCCTCATCTTCCGTTTCGTTTATTTCGTTCATACCAAATCGCCCCCACCCCCACCCCCGAGGAATTCACCTCCGTCGTGATGGATACTAACAAAATCGGAGCCGCGTGTGACGTCAACAATAATAATAATGATGATGCGAGAAATTTTCTCCCCACGGCGGATCGTACATAAATTTTTCATGTTCATTCCATCCGATTTCCATTTCCGGATCCTGCTCTTTCCATAAATATTCTCACAAAAAAGCCAACCAACCGACCAACCGTCCCGGAATTTTTTTCCACATCCCGAAATTCGTTCAACGTCATCGTCAAATCGTTTACGTGATCAATCGACATTTTTTTTATATTATTATTATTATCGCTTTCCTCCTCTCCATCATCATCATTATTATTATTTTCCGTTTGATTACATCACGAAGCAATAAATTGTAATAAAAAAAAAAAAAAAATTTCGCAATTATAAAAATTCCTGAATGGAGACAAAAAAAGGGGCCTGCCCCCTCCCCGCCGCCGCCACCACCATCGAATACGCACGTTGGAAAAAATTATTATTATCAACATCGTCCCACGTACAAACGACCACCGCCTTCGATTTTTCTTATAAATTCACGACACAAATACTGACAAAAAAAAAAA
This sequence comes from Pediculus humanus corporis, assembly GCF_000006295.1. Lineage (NCBI taxonomy): Eukaryota > Metazoa > Arthropoda > Insecta > Psocodea > Pediculidae > Pediculus > Pediculus humanus. The sequence continues at coordinate 1,225,988 of NW_002987884.1, read as the reverse complement.
CAAACAAACAAACATTTTAAAACAAACGACTACCAACAACAACAAACAACACTCTCCCTCCCTCCTTCCCTCCTCCCCTCCTCCTTTCGCATTATTATCGACAACACGATGAGGTGTGTAAGAAAGAAACGACCAGAGTGTGGGCACAGAACAGCACTGTGGCAACGACATTGCAAAATTCGGGACCTTGAACAACGTCCAGAATTTAAAACCCGCCGTCCGTGGAAATTGCTTTACATGTGGTGGGCGATAGGCTTCGCGATCGAACGACCGAGAGCGCGCACGCAAAACAACAACAAACGAACAACAACAACAACCAAACAACAACAACCAACTTCAAATAAATAAATAAATAAAAACAATAACAAAATTACGACGCGTTCCCCCGCGCCATGTCCAAATAAGTCCCTTGTTAATAAAAACATTTAAAAAAAAAAAAAAAAAAAACTTATCAGGTGTGGAAAACAAAAATCGAATCGAATCGAATCGAAATAATCGAATAAATAATGTCGTCGTCGTCGTCGTTGTCGTCGATTGAAATTTTTTTATTTTAAAAAGTTTTTTTTTCTATTTTTTTTTCCGTCTTAGTTTGCATCTTTTTTCGTCCCCCGAGGGTTATTCGAAAACTTTTTTTTTTTTTTTTTCAAAACCCATTTTCGGATTATTATCACTTTAAAAAGTTTCTACCAAAAAAAAAAAAAAAATTTTCCCTCCATCGAATTAGATTTTTGCGTTCGTCGTCGTCGTCGAAAAAAAAGAGAGAGAGAGAGAAATAGAGAGTGAGAAAGTGTGAGAGAGAGAAATTTTCTTCGTAATTAAAGGTACCCTATCTATCTCCTACCTAAATAAGTTGTTTCGTCGTAAAGTTTTTTAATTAAAATAAAAAGAAAAACAAAACTTTCTGCTGACACGACGAGCATACCACCCCCCTAAGACGGGAGAAGAAGTGAGCGAAGGGGTGGCGGTGGTGGTGTTGGGGAAGGGGGAGAGGAAATGAAACGAAATTTCATTCGCGTTAACGACGCCGCGTCCCCCGCCGATCGACTTCCCCCTCCCCGCCCCCCAAGTTAAACCGCCGGTTTCAATAAATGCCATCGAAAGTAATAAAAAAAAAAAAAAAAAAGAAAACGGGAAAAAAAAAAGAAAGGTTGCTGCCACTGCTACTAGTACTACTTTACAAGAGTGAAAAGGAGCCGCCGGTATTAGACGGCGGCGACGGCAATATGGCGGCAATGTGGCGGATGGTAAAAATAACTCGAAACGCGCGTAATTTGTGACCCCCGGGATTCGGATATGTTAAATTTATTTATTTAAAAAAAAAAAAAACCCGATTAAATAAATTTATTCAAATGACCCTGATATGGCGGAATTCGTGTTTGTTGTTGTTGTTGTTTGTTTGTTTTCTCATAAAATATTTTCACTTTTTTCAATTTAAAAAATTAAAACAAAACAAAAACAAATTAAAAAAATTAACGGCTCGGCAAAGGGACGGAGAGAGGGAAAAAATCGAACGGGGAAAAAATTTCCCTGCTGTCTCGACGACGTTTAAAATAAAACAAACAAACAAAGGGAGGAAGGAAACAGATTTAAAAATTTTTTTTGTCAAACGATATACCTACTTTTTCCATTCAAACCGACCGACTGACTGACATTATTAAAATGAAACAAACAAACAAACGAACGAACAAACAAACGACACTCGAAAATGGGACAATAACGAATAAAAAAAAAAATTATTCATGTGACCGCGTGGGAGTTTTAACGAAAAAAAAAAAAAAAAAAAATTCTAAAACTCTTTTCAGAAAAAGGAAAAGAAAATGTAATAAAACGGTTGGAGTTTCAACACAACACAACACAACCCAAACAAACAAACAAACAAACAAACAATATTCCAGTTATTCAAACTAAAAAAAAATCCTTGAAAATTTCAAATGTTGACATTTTTTTTTTTAAAAAGAAAAAGAAAATAAACGGAACCGCCACCGCACGTCATACGCACAAGAGAGAGAGAGAGAGACAAAACACACAATGGGGAGAGGGGGGCAAATGCAAAAAATTTTCTTTCATTCGACAAACGGAAACGGAAAAAGAGAAAGAGTGAGAGAGATGGAGAGAGAGAGGAAAAATGGAACCTTAGAAAATCGATTCACGTTATTGCCACGTTTTTTTACATTTCCCTTCCCCCTCCCCGTTCACCCGGTATATATGAGAGAGATTCGTAAGAGTGCAAAAAACAAAACAAAACAAAACGACCTTGATAACTCGTAAGAAAGTTGTGTGCGTGAGTGCGTGAGTGCGCGTGCACTCTCGGCCACGCACGCTTCTACAGATAAACCTTGAAATGTTATATAGACACAGACGATAGTCAAAGAATCCCGTGAGGTTATTTAAAAAAAAAAAAAAACATGGAGAATAAAGATAACGGTACATTCATTTTACATTTAAACAAAAGTGATTGCATTGCACGAAAATCTCAACACCACTTACCATTCGATAACTTTGACTTCTTGTTTTTTTTCATGCTAGCGATGATGATTAATTAGTATAACCGGAAGTAAGAAACGCCTCCCCCCTCCTCCCTTCCCCCCAGAAAAAAAAAAAAACAAAACGGATACAGCGACGCGAGTAATAAAAAAAAACGAAAAAGGTTACAAACAACGACGATGACGTTTTGAATTAATATGGAGTGGAAACGAGAAGCAGAAGACAAAAATAAAACGTGACAAAAAAAAAAAAAAAAAAACAATATGGCGACATATCCGTAACTTGATCTCGGAACGATTCACGCAAATATCGATATAATCCTCCATTTTAATTTTAACAATAACAATAACAACAACAACGACAACAATTAACAAAAGAAGGAAAAAACAAAAATTTTTCTTTTTAAGGAAACAACAACGACACGACGACGATAACAAAGGTTCAATACACACGCACACGCACACACGCACGCACACGCACACGCGAAATCCACGTGACCTTTCATGACCGCACACACACACTTCGACCTCAATGAACGGCAAGGGCAACGTTCAACCAATTTTTCTTTTTTTTCCCCAAAAATTTAATTTCGAGTTTAACACACACAAAAATAAAAAAAAATCATCTCGATATAAAATGATGATAATAATAATAATAATAATAATAACAACAACAACAATAACAACAACAACAATAACAACAACAACAACAAATCGATATTAATCGATTATTATTATTTTAACCTCGATGAACGAGGTCAATATGTCATCATCAGGTTCGAGTTATTTATTAATAATTTTCACTCACTTTGGCACAGCAAAAATATATTTTAAAAAAAACTTTCACGTAAATTTTTTTTTCTTATTTTATAACCCGGGGGGCTCAAAAACTCGATCGATCGATCGATCGAGACGAGATTCGATTTTTATAAATTCTTTTCGAGAATGATTCGATGATCGAAAAACCGGATGTGATTTTTTTTTCATTGAAAAAATAAGAAAAGAAAAGTCGTTAAAAATGATTTGTTTGTAGACAAGAATGAAACCTTTCGAGAGAAAAGAGAGAGAGAGAGAGATGAAGAAAAAGAAAAGAATTAAACGTTCTATTTCTCTCTCTCTCTCTCTCTCTCTCTCTCTCTCTCTCTCATTGATAACAAACATACAAAAAAAAAACATCACACATTGAAAACTCATCATTATCATTAACTCAGGAAAACATTTTAAATTTTTTTCTTTGTTATAACAACTCGTTTGTTGTTTGTTGTTGTTGTTTTAAATACGTAATAATAATAATGGATTTGACGACGTGTAATAATAATAATAATAATAATAATAATAATAATAATAATAATAATAATAGTAATAATAATAATACGAGAATTAAAATAATTACGCATAGCATTAGAAGGAAGCATTAGAAAAAAAAAAAAAACCGTTAAAAAAAATTTCAAATGTAAAAATTGTGTTTCAACGAACAGGTGGTAAAGAATCACGAATACCAACACAACCAACACCACCACCACTACCAACCTTATCAAAAAGTCCTTATAATAATAATAATAATAAAAAGCCAACGGCCATAGCGTGCTGGTCACACCGGTTCCCGTACGATCACCGAAGTTAAGCAGCATCGGGCGTGGTGCAAACTTGGATGGGTGACCGTTTGAGAACGCCACGTGCTGTTGGCTTAAAAAGAGCAAAAAAATGAGAACAAGACAAAGTAAGAACCAAAAGACAAATCTTGTTCTACTGTCGACCTGAGGCAGCTCGACGAGAACGTGAATTTCACTGCTTCTGACCCTGGCCACTCCAAAGATGTTAGTCACCGGAGCCCAGTTCAGGAGACAAATCGTTCCCATCGAAAAAGACGGACTCAGGAAGACCTTCAAGAATTGATGTGGTGCTATCTTATAATAAGTGGCACCACCGAAATTCGAGTATTTGTCCCTAAGGAATCGGGTAGAAACCTCGGATAAATACTTAAAAACTCCGACAAGTAGCCTTGTCGTGTTTAATGGTGATAATAATAATAATAATAATACGTCTTTGTTTTGTTTCTCTTTTTAAACCACCATTTTTAACAAAACGCAAACGACGACGATGATGATAATGATGATGATGATGATGATGATGACGACATTAAAATTATTCGTATTGTTCCTTTCGTTAACAACAAACAATTATTTTAATAATAATAATAATAATAATAATAATAAAGAAAAAGATAGAGGCGTGCCATAGAGAGAGAGAGAGAAAGAAACACGTTTGAGAAAAATATCTTTCTTTCTCTTTCTCTTTTTTTTTTTGACAGTTTCATTTGCGGATGATAACCGATCGAGCAAACTTTTTTTTTGCTACTAACAATCCGAGACTCGAACACGCACACACGCACACACGCACACACACACACACACACACAAAAAGAGATTTTTTGCTTGCGTGCAAAAATCAAGGTGAACGCGAAACCTAAGGTTATACAAAAAAAAAAACCATATATACTCGAATTATTCGCAATGGTAGCTAAATTTCGCTGTCTAATGTAAAATAATAATAATAATAATGATAATAATAATAGGAATAACAATGACGATGACGATGATGATGATGATGATGTTAATAAACAAAGTAACCGAATAAAATTTTTTCCTTTTTTCTAACGCGTTCGTTTTCATTTTCTTAACGAGTTAATGCGTATGAATAAAAAATAACAATAATAATGATGATGATGATGATGATGAACAAACGCATTGACGAGAGCAAAAAGTAAACAAAACAAAAAGAAAACAAAACAAATTCGTCCACACACACACACACCCAATTCAAATCAAGAAAAAAAAAAATTTATTATTGGGAAGCCATGATGTTTTCTTTTTCGAATCAAGGTTTTTCCATATGAATTTTCAATCAGGCACTCACGCACTCACATATTTCTCTCTCTCTCTTTCTCTCACTCACTCGCACAATATAATTCCGTTTCTCTTTTTTTTTTTTTTTTTTCACGCATTGAATGAACGCGCGCGCGTGATTAATAAACACATTAAGGCATTCACACGCATTTTTTTTCCGACGGTCGCCATTTTGGTGTTTTCCGGAATAAAAAAAAAAAAAAACTTTTCCGGTACCTTTATCGAAAAACGAAAGAAAAAAATTAAAGATGGTATTAGGTAGGCGGGGGGGGGGGGCTGTGAATAATAAAGAGAGAGAGAGAGAGAGAAGCGCACGAGCGATATGAGAGAAATTATCAGAGCTTGGCCAACTTGGTTAAAAGAGACAGACATCCGGTTGGCTTCGTTAAAAAAAAATTTTTTTTAAATTCTAAAACCACGAACGAAACAACAAAAACATTAAGACACGTAGCGGACAACAATGGTAATAAAAATGTTTCTCTCTATCTCTCTCTCTCTCTCACTCTCTTTCTCTCCTTTCTCTCTCTTTCTTTCTTTTTTTTTTTGGGGAACCAAAGTGTCACACACTTCATCACACGTGTCTAGTAAAAAAATTCGTGTCGTACCGAATGTGACAGAAACGATGGTCAAACATTTCCCAAGTCTCCCCATTTCGATGATAATAATAATAATAATAACAAAAAAATTCCCATTAAAATAATAATAAAAACGACAAACGAACAAACAAACAAACACACAAACGGGGGGAGGGGGCGGAAAAAATGACAACCTTTCAAAATGTATTTTTCCTTTTACAAAAAAAAAATCTTCTGACACGGTCTCTTTTTCACCACCACCCCCTACCCCACCCCCACCCCACAACGTCACGATCCTTTTAAACTTTTTCGATAAATTACAAAACTTTTAAACCGTTCGAATTCTCAGAAAAAAAAAAAAAAAAAAAAATTTTCCAGGAAACCGTTACAGCTTTTAAAATCCCTTTAAATATACATGCACGTACACGTACACGCGCACACGCACGCACGCACGCACACCGGAAAATAAAGAGCGGGGTGCGAGGGTGCGGGAGAGGGAAGGGGAATACATAAACGATCGGCCACGCTCCCATTAGCGGATGATGGAGTCGGGACGGGGCGTGGAGGCGGGGGGCGTAGGGGGACTAGAGCAAAAGAAAAGTTAAACAAAACAAATAAAAAAAAAAAAAATTCGTTTTAAAAAACAATGAGCGAAGCGTTTTACGGAACCATTTTTTTTTTTAATTGCGCGCAATTTAAAAAATAATAATAATAATAATAATAATCGCGCTAAGTCAAAAAAAAAAAAAATTAATTACGTAATAAAAAAAAAAAAAAAAACGTTTGAAAATGATTTCGACCGGATTTTATGTTTTCCCCCTCCCCTTTTTTTCCTTTTTTCCCACTCCTTCTTTTCCAGGCGTGAAATTTTCAAAACTGTTTGGAAAAACGCTCTGGAATATGTTTACTTTATTGTTATTGTTATTGTTATTATTATTATTTTTCGGTTTTACGATTACTTTTTCTCTTCTTTTTAATTACCTAATCAAGTTTTTAAAGGGGAGTAATAAAATAAATGTAAAGAACAAAAACAATTTTCTTTCGGGAAAAATAAAAGTTTCTGGAAATTTTCTCGTTTTCTTTCTCGCGTTCGAGACATTCCAGTTCGCTCCCATTTTTTTTCTCCAAAAAATTCGCGATACGGGATTAAAATAAATAACTCACCGCCAGAGTGTGACGTGTTTCCGGTAATGAAATGTTGATTCCGCCTTCTTTCTCTCCTCGCGTGAGACGTGGGTTGTTGCAATGCCTGAAGTCCGGGAGCGGAAACGGCTCTCTTGGGTGAATTTGCAATTATCCTACTGAATCCCGGGGGACGGTATCTCGCGCTTTTCGCGTTCGGCAAAAAATGTTGCACGGATTGAGCTTTGGATAAATTTTGACCGTTGACACTGTTGTTCGTCGTCGTGGGCAATCGCGGGAGGGAATTCGTGTTTTGGGATGAGGCTATAGATTGAAGGTTACGCGGGAGAGTTATGGAACGCTCGTGCATCAATTCCGAATCGGATGAATCTTCGTCGCCGTCCGCCGAGGCTCCAGATCCACCGGAAGCACCCGCAGCATCCGGCACTGAACTCCTTCTCCGACCGTTTTTATTATCACGTCCCGTCGTCCAAATGTTTTTGTCTTCCATCGTCGTCGCTCCGCCGATGCTCCCGCAACTCCTCACTCTATCCAACTGTTCACGACTTAGACTTTTTATGAATAACAAATCTCCCGCGGATCTTCTTTTCGCGGCGAGGTTCGTGTTCGACGAGTGACCGTCGTTCGACAGTAGAGTCAGTTTTGATCTCGAGTCAGCCATCAAAGCGCTCTCGAAACTTCCTCTCCACGAAAACCTTTCGTAATCGCTCGCTTCCTTTTCCTCGGCTATATCACTCACGCCCGAACTCGAGGACCTTAAACTTTTCACTTTGCCTTCTTCCAAAAGGAGATCGTGAGATTTACTCCGCGGCAATTGATGCAACATTTGAAAGTAGGGTAAATTTTGACCGAGAAACTTGGACGTGACTTCTTCCCCCTTGTAATCCGACTCGTCCGTCAAACCGCATTCTTCTTCCGTCGTCGACGATACGTTCGATAGTTTTTGACTCAGTCGTTTGTGGTACCTCGATTTGTGACTGCTGCTTATGCTTCCCTCGCCGCTGCTATTACTCGATACTTCGTGCATCAAAGCGACCAAACGACTCCCGATGTGATGCATGACTTTGGCAAAGAGAGGAGGAGAACTGTGAGGAGCCGTCGAGAACGGATTTTCATTTTCGTTTGTGAACTTGTTGAAGGAAGCAACTAATTTTTGGTAAACTAAAGCCGTTTCCCGATTCATGGGCGATGAATTCCTTCTCGGCGGTGCTTTGGGCCTCTGCTCTTGATTGTCATTCTTCGACTGATCGAATTTGTCGATTATCTGTTTGCAACTTTCCGATATTTCCTGTTGCAATTGAGATCTTTGATGATAGTAGGCTGCGGTTCCCTCCAAATCCGAACTCGTGTAATCTGACGAATCGTACGAATCGCTCCACGTGTCTTCGCTCGACAAATACTCGACTATTTCTCTCACTTGATCATCTCGAATTCCGGGCACGGTTTTCATCAAGCGCGTCAATTCACTTTCGAAATACACTAATTGCGGGGGTTTGACACCTTTCGGTTTTATCTGAGGACTCGGAGGATTTGAATTTTCCGGCATTTTATTATTACTATTATTACTATTATTACTATTATTATTATTATTAGAAGTTTTAGGAACGGAAACCATGGCTTTGAAAAACTGACGCATTTTCGACATCATTAAATTCGTTTCCTCGTCCGACGACCAATTGTTAAACGAATCCTTACGAGTCAGGTTCGTCGCGGGCGGAGTCGAACCTATGACGTTTGACGATTGCAAATGATTCACGGGCGGGGAAGAAGGATTTTGAATTTCTTTGACGTCACTTAAAATCTTATCATCCATTTTTTCCGAGCTTTTCTTTTTCGTGTCGCTCCCGCTGCTGTCTCCCGTTTTTTGATCTTTTAACAAATCGTCACAGCTTCCGATGAATCCGCTGTCTCTGCTCTGTTGCTTGTCTCTGTTCATGCTCGAATCGAGCAAGAAATCCGGTTGCGGAGTTTTCGATCTTTCGTCATCGTCGTCGCTTCCCTCATCATCGAAATTTCCATTTTTCCCATTGTTGTCTTTGACCTCGTGACTTCCCTTTCCGTCTTCTTTCGCTTCTTTGTGCCGGTGTTCCTTGGATAGGGATTCGCGACTTTCTTTAACGACGACAACAACGTCACCGTCTCCTTTCTTATCGCCGCCGCCATCTTGAATGGAAAGCGGCAAGTTGCCACCGGATATTTTCCGTTTCTTTTTCCTCTTGACGGAATCGTCGGATTTGTCGACGCTTTGCAAATCAATCGTTTCCGTTTCCGTGCTCGAATCTTCGGAATCCAGCATCATGTCGACGGATTGCTGTTCGTTTTCACTTTGAACTAAATTATCTAATGAACTAGAATGTAAACGATTGCTCGCTCTCGCTCGAAACAATCTTTTCCTACGTTGTTCGGGGCTCGGAGGACCCTCGCTGTCGCTTCCGACGCTTCCGTCGCTCTCCTTTTCCCTGCCGTCTCTGTCGAAATTCAAAAAATATTTTTCTAATCTAGACGTCGAAAGTTGATTTTGATCCGAATTTTCTCTCATGGGTTCTCCGCTCGCATCATCCATGACTCCGCTGTCCGAATAAATGCTGCTCGAACTCTCCGAAAACGTATCGGCATCTTGATTTTCTAAATTTGGCGTCGCGCCTCCGCCTATATCGAAATAAAAATATTTTTCCAAATCCGTCACCGATGTCGGCCTTTGATTATTTTTCTCCTCGGCCGCCGATTTCGTTTTATCCTCCACTTCGCTATCTTCGCAACTTTCTTCGACTATCGTGTGCAGAGTGAAATTGATCGCACTCCTGTGATAACCCCTTAAATCTTCTTCCCTGTCGCCGTGTATCGGTATGCAATTACCGATGTGCGTGCTTTCGTCACCCGAAGAACTATCTTCTTCCGTTATGGCGTTAACGAAATCATTATCTCTATCTTTGTCTAATTCTTCGACCCACGAATCGTCATCCGCTAAACCTTCTTCGAGACAAATGACGGCCGACAGCGTCTTGTCATCCGTCACGACTCGAACCTCTTCTTTCAAATCGTTGTCTCCCCCCTCGTCTTCTTCCTTGAGCGGAGTCATGTTTTTGATGACGTTTGGTTTTTTCGGTGTCACGCTCAATCCGCGGGAATTTTCCAACGTCATCGTAAAATAATCTTCCAAACCTTTCAATTTGTTGTGAACGTTAAGTTGTGAGTCGTCGTCGTCGTCGACGCGTTCGTCGTATTTTCGATTCGTGTGTTTTAAAAAAATTTCGTTTTCGAATTCGTTCGAATTATCACCGTTCAAAACTTTTGTCGTTTGATTCGTTATCACTTTCACAGAATCCGTATTATTATTATTATTATTACCGTTCGATACGTCGTTCAATAATTTTGTTTTCTTGTTTTCATCATTAATTTTATCTTGCGTTATCATAACCAAACTTGTGTATTTATTATTTTCGTTACCCTGAATTCGATCCCCGATATTGTTGTTATCCGATTGCGAAATTTTTCGTATCCTGTTTTCGATTGTATCCGAAAATGAGAAGCCATTTTTATTAACTGATATCACATCGACGGTTTCAACGATTTCATCACATCGAATCGAATTCACATCATCATCATCATCATCATCATTATTTTTATTGCATTTTTTTTCACTTTTATTCGGGTCGTCGTTCAAACGCGACGGTCCTATGGATTTTTCTAGTAAAACACCATTTATTATAACATCACTACTTTTATCCGCTTTGTGATTGACGTCACCACCACCACCATCGTCATCATTATCATCATCATCACGTTCATTTTTTCTTAAACGTTCGTCGTTTTCATCGTTTCCACTTTTTCCACTTTCCGTCAAGTGAAAACCGTTCGATTTTTCCAAGGCTGACGAACTCGAAACGTTTTTTTTCACGACGGACTCAAATGAAACGGATTTAATTTCACTAAAAACTGGCTCTGATGTATTACGATCGTCGAGCACGTCAGGCACGCTTACAGGTACGATTTCACACTGAGTGAAACCGCCGAAGCGCTCCGACTCCGCATCGGACAGGTTTGTAACTAAAATAACGGGGTCTCCGCCGTCCTCGACGTTTTTAACTTTTCCTTCGCCTGATTTTTCCACGTTATGCACATGTTGGTACGGAAAAGTATTTTCTCCTTGAATTAAGTCTTGAACGTCGAACGTCGAACGTTCGGAATCCGTTTTTTTCCCGCTTTGACATCGATTTGACGAAACGTCGTCAACAATTTCGTCGTCCGTAATTTTTTTAGAGTGTTTTAACAAAACGACGTTCGGTACGTCATCGGAATTATCATCGCCATCGGAATCCGTGTCGTCACTTAAAACCGAAACTTTTTTCACGTTCGGTAAAACGTTCTTGAGTTTTTTTCTTAGATTTCTAGTTCGCGGCGGAACGTCGTGACCATCAATCCGCCGTTCATTCCCATTCAAATCCTCGGATAAAGTCCTGAGATCGTTTTCGGATTTAGACGGATTAACGACGTAAATTTCTGAAAATCTCGAATCGGGATTACCCTCATCTTCGGATCCCGTAGAATTTCCACGTGATGAATTTTCCGTTTTCGTTTCTTCTCCGTCGTCGTCTTCCTCTCCCGAGTGGCTCAAATCCGCAATGTCGCTGTCGTCGCTTGTTTTCCTCACCGTTTCGTCCATATTGAAATAATACGTTTTGCGAAAGGGTTTTCGCGGCGTCGCAACATTGTCATCATCATCCGACGAATTCGACGACGACGACGACGAACTGCACACGGATTGTTTGTCGATGTTCAATAGGAAATTTTCAATCGATTCGCAATTTGTCGTTTCTCCGACGATAATAATATTTTTGTAATCTATCGGCGGTTTAGTTATCATCTCGTCCGCGATATCCTTTGATGTCGTCGATAAGACATTTTCGCAGGTGTCGTTGGTGCTCACAGGTAAAAACAAATCGGGTGGTGGTTTTCCCTCCTCTTCCCCGTCCTTTTTTCCATCTTCACCATTCGAAATTGTTCCCCTGCTCGATACAGCCGATTTGGAAGAATCGCATTCAGTTGACGAATCTTGTTTCAAACAACTGTTTTCGTTCAACAACGCCATTTTTCTCTCCTCCTCCTCCTCCTCCTCCTTCACCTCCTCTTCCTGATTTTTCAATTTATTTAATGCCGTTGAATTTTTTTCGGTTTTGTCGCCGTCGTTAACAATTAATTTTTTTTCATCCTCGCGACTCTCCTTGTTTTCTTCGACTGAATAATAATAATCTTCTTTTATCGCTTTTAAAGTTTCCTTATCATCTTGAATTTGTCGTTGTTGTTGTTGTTGTTGTTGTTGTTGCTTACTAGCAGTGAACCATTTGAGATTCGATTCGTCTAAATTCACCGAGCCTTGACTCAAATCGTGACGTAGGGAACCCGCTGTGAGAGCAGGACGTTGCATGTTGATAGGTCTCATGTGAATGGAATTGTTTCCGGTTCCGTTGGAACATATCCCGTCCGCTTTGAAACCGGATATTTCTTTGTTACCATTTTTCGTTTGACTCCCGAAATTGTCGTTCAACACGGTTCCAGAACAGATATTTTGTAAATTGTTTAAAAAATCAATGTTGTCGGAATTTAAATTGAAATTGGAAAAGAACAAATTTTGATAATTCTGAGACCAAATGGTTGCCGGAACGGGAAATGGAACGGGTATGAGTACCGGAACGGGAATCGGTACGAAATTTTGAACGGAGGCGGAATTTTGAAAAACGCTCGATAGGGGGCAGTCGTATGGGAAAACGCCCGAACCGAATTGCGACTGAGGTGAAGGTGAAATGAGATTTTGCGGCTGGAAACCGAAACTACCCGTTGGAAAAGTGTATTTGCTCTCCGGAATGATATCATCACTTTTAACCTTATCATCATCACTTTCTTCTCCCGACACTAATTCATTTTTAATTAAATCCTTAACGTTTTCTTTTAAATTATCTAATTTACCGCGCTTGACAACGTCGACGAATTTTTTACTCTTGTTCTGCTTGTTGTGACTTTTGTTTTGTTTGTTGTTGGGCTCTTCCCGTCCGTTGAAATCCTCGGGTTTACGATTAACAACACCCGGCGAATTCGATACCGTTTTTTCAACTGAATCCACCGTGGAAATTACGTTAACCGAACTGACGCCATCTGGTGACACGTTGTTTGCGTCTGCTGCTACTACTGCCTCCTTCTCTTCCTCCTCCACCTCCTCTTTCTCTTCGCTCGACCCCGATATACCACCACGCTCCAATGACCCGGGTGAAATTTGATCTTCCGGTAGTACTGAATTTTTATCTTTTTCAATAATGACGTTTTCATTTGTTTTTTTTCCATCGGTTGTTGTTGTTGTTGTTGTTCGACCCAAAGATTCTCCCATTTCTTCATCATCCTTCGTAACGTTTTTCTTCAACTTTTTGTTTTTCCTCTTTTTCTTACTCTTTTTCACTTCTTCCGTCGTACCCGAAACGGGATTTTCCCCATTTGCACTCTCTCCCGTTTGATTTTCCTTTTCCTTGACACCAAACAATTCTTTATTTTTCACGGGTGGAAATACTTTCAAATCGGTCACTTCGATTTCTTTTTCTTCGCTTTGATAATTCTCGGTCGAATCGTCATTTTTGACATCGGACTCTCCCGATTTGTACTTGACGACTCCATCGTCGACTCCATCATCTAAAATTTTCCTCCTATTCAAATTGGGAGAAAACCCGCTCACGTCTGTGTCGTACGAAATGGGAGAATCTCTCACGGATGACAATTTACTCTGACCACGTCTTGGGAATTTAGGACTGTTATCGTCGCTCGTTGAAAAAACGGGACTTCCCCTTTCCAAAAGCGTACCGCTCAAACTCCTCGGCGAACCCTGCCAACTCCAATCTTTTATTATGGGTCGAACGACGGAAGATGATTCGAAATAATCCCAATCGCAATCGGATGCGAGTTTTTTAGATGAATCCGTACCGGATTCCGCCGAACCCGTATCCGAATCCGTCGTCGATATGGATCTGTTTTCTTTCGCAGACGAATCCGAGCTGATGAAAACAATTTTATAATCGTCGGAAACCGGCCATATTTTCCCAACGACTTCCAAATACGATCCGATTTCAACGAAATCCAAACATGTCGTCCTGTTTTTCTCGGCGTCCAATTTTGTCGCGAGAAAATCACTTCTACTACATTTTTGCTTCGGATACACTTTTTCCGTTACGGCCCGACTCGACTCCATTTGATTTTCCGCAATCATTTCCCTCGGTTCGAGTTTGACGGAAAACGTATTATCATCCGTCACGTCTTCTTCTTCTTCTTCTCCTTTCCAAAGACTAGGAATGTCGTCACCAAGTCTTCCTCCTCCCCCTGCACCTCCTCCTGCTACTCCTACTCCTACTCCTACTCCCTCTTCTTCTTCATCATCAGATAATTCTCTCGAACCTTTATTTTATTTTTTTTTTTTTTAAATTTAAAACAAAAACAAAAACTTCATTAAATTTCTTTCTTTCTCTTTTTTTATTAGGTAACAAACAACCATGTCCCCCATTTTATTGTGTTAGTCGAGTGAGCACCTGAAATTACATACAAACAAACAAACAAACAAACAAACACACGCACACGCACATTTTTATGTGTGTATACACCATTAATCCCATTTGTTAGTCCTACAATTAATTGCCCGCAATCCAAAAAGTTTTACTCTGTTAAATTAACAATAACTAAAACATAATTATCATTATGATTATCATTATTATTAGTTAAATGCATTCCAACTTTCCTTGTGTTAGTAATAATGTTAATAATAATAATAATAATAATAATAATAATAATAATAATAATAAAACCATTACACTTTATACACAATTTAATTTTATGTTAGTCTGTTAGTTTATGTTAGTAACGAAACGAACCAACACCACACGTGTATTATTTACGTAAGCAGTAGAGAAAACAAAACCAACAACCATATGAAATTTATCAATCAACACAACCAACACACCGCCCGACGCGCACATACATGCACTTATTTTTTGTTTTGAAATGTTCCCGCCAAAAAATAATTTTTCAAAAAAAATTTTTTATTTCCGCATTCTAAACGCGCGCGCGCAAAAAACAAAATTTTAAACAGAATCGTTTGTTTCCGGAATTTAAAACAAAATTTAAAGGCAACAACGGCAACAAAACGAAAAAAAAAAAACCGTTAAAAACGCGGATTTATCGACACGCGGTGAGAGAGAGACAGCGAGAGAGAGAGAGGGAGAAAGAAGGGAAAATTCTTGAAATTTTTCTTTTCTTTACACTCACCTAAAATATTTGCCTTGTACACGCGAAGACACGTATTATTAATACGTTGTTTCGTGGAAAATTTAACAACCACGACAACAACAACCAACAAACCGGATAACGGGTAAATGATTATACTTTTTTTTTTTAAAACCGAAAACTACTCGCTCAAATTTTTCAAACGCAAATAAATAAATAAATACTTTTGATTTCAGGTATGCAGCACGACTTGCACACCTATTTTTTTTCCGGTTTTTTTCTTAAATAATAATAATGATAATAATAATAAATTAAAATTTCATGGCAAAAACAACCCACTCGCCGCCTTACATTTTTTTTTTGTTGTTATTATTATTATTATCGACAAGTGTTTAATCGAATTAAAAACAAACAACGAGTTACTACTGCTGCTCCATATTGATAACATTGAAAACAAACACACACGCACACGCACACAAACAAAATCATGCATATTAGGAAAATTAAAGCCAACACACAGTTTTTGTTAATAATAATAATACTAATAATAATAATAATAATAATAATAATAATAATAATAATAATGATAATGATAATAATGATAAACAACGTGCAAACGGTGTTTTTTTCATGCCACCCGTTAATAAATCAATGAGAAAATTATTATTATCATTATTATTATTATTTTTTCTCCTTACTGCGTTCGTGTGTTGTGTGACATGCATGAGCTTTAAAACAAAGGAAAAAAAAGGAAAAAAAAAGGAAAAAAAAATTGAAATTTATTACGGTAATAAAGCAAAAAATAAATAAATAACTCCCGATAAATTAATAAATAAATAAAAATTTTCCATTAATTTTTTTTTCTTTTGGGGGGAAGGGGGTAGGGGGAATCATCGAAAATCAAATTAATAATTTTAAAAAAAAATTCTTTAAAGTTCGGGAGAGTGGGGGGCTTCGTTTTTTTTCCTTTTTTTTCAAACATCTCGAAAGGTAATTTTTCTTCTTTTTTTTTTTTTGTTAATTTTCTCCGGGAACAAGAAAATAATAATAATAATAATAATAATAATAATAATAATAATAATAATAAAAATAATTGATTTATGTTATCACGTGAAAATCCACCTTTTTTCACCATCCATTTTCATCAATTATCTATTTGGATTCCCCCCCCCCCATTTAACGAAATTGAAACGAACAAGAACGACATTTTTTTTTTCTACAAGATTTTTTTTCTTTCTCCCCCTCTCTTTTTCGGATTCCCTCCTTTTTAAAATTCCCCCAACCCCTCCCCTCTCCCCACAAAAAAAGCAAAATAATAATAATAATAATAAAAATAAGTAAATAAAATCGCCCCCCCCCCATTTTATTCTTTCTTTCTTTTCTCTTCTATTCACGATTCGATCGACCGACCGTCGGACCCTATGTGACGTCATTGTTTTTATTGTTATTGTTATTATTATTATTATCTACAAGTAAAATCTTTTAGCGTGTGAATTAAAATTCATTTACTTTATCAACGTTTTCACACAGGACGGGGAGTCAACAAAAAAAAAAAAAAAAAAGGTCAAAACTTTCGACAGCAAAAAAAAAGGACACGTTTACATTTATATAAATTTATATATATATATATATAAAAAAAAGGTTTACGTGCTGTTGCCGTCGTTTCTTTGAGTGCCACTCCCCTTTCCCCCTTCCCCCTTCCCCCCATTTATTAGAATTCAAAAACTATGTATAAAACAAAATGTCTTTTTCTCGGGCAAGGTAATTTTTAAAAAAAAAAAAAAAAAATTTCTACGAAAATAAAATATAAATAATAAATAAATTTCAATTTCAATAATAAATCTAAAGTTTTTTTTCCCCTCCTTCCTGCCCTCCCTTTTCTCTTCCCCCCACCCTCCCCTTTTCCTTTTCTCCGCCCCCCAAAAAAAACAAAAAAAAAAAAAAAAAAAAAAAACATTACAGAAAATGAATACATAATTTTTGGACACACCTGCGAATATATTATTTACAAACTCACGTTTCGCTTTAAAAAAAAAAAAAAAACAACGGGAAAAAACGGGAAAACTTTACTTTCCCTCCCCCCACTCCCACCTACCCCCGCAAGAGACCTCAATCATAATCTAAAGGGAACGAAAAAGAAAAAAGGAAATAATAATAATAATAATAACAACAATGTGCTTTTTCAAAAGAACCCGGGAGAAAAGGCAAAAGGTGGGAAAAAGAAAGAAGAAAGAGAGAGAGAGAGAGAGATGGAAAACCTTTTCGAAATGTTTCTCTCTTTTTTCCTTTTTTTCCTTTTTTAAAATAAAAAACCGCTAAAAGAAAAAACTTACCGTGCCTCGTTTCCGAATCCGACCTCCTTTTCCCTCCCGTTATGGAAAACAACAGGGATTTTTCTCTCCGACTCCGACAGTGTTCTTCCGACAGAGCTCTCTTCGGTTTCTTCAATGATTTCTTATCCTTTCTCGATAGCCTTTTCTGCATCGACATCTCGTCTTTGACTTTGGGATCTTTATTATTACTATCCCGGGGATCCGGTGAACCGTCGACGACGTCGACGTTGTCATCGCTTTCCTCTTCTCTCGCGTCTTTATTAATACTACCACTACCACTACCACCACCACTGCTATTGTTATTACTATTGCGATTTTTCAAAAATCCCCGGAGCCTTTTTTCCTTTTTCCTTTCCGTCGACAAACTCGATTCCCGACTGAAATTATTTCTCTTATCTTTCATCGTGACCTTTTTATCAAGCCTGTCTTGTTTTTTCAATCTCGTTTTGTTTTTCCCGAGATTTTCACCCGTCGCTCTTCCGCAGTTCTCTTCCTCTTCGTCGTGTTCACTTTTCCCGTGGTGACTCCCCCTCACGGCCGAATCCGTTCTTTCGAGACTTTTGAATTTTCTCACTTTCGTGAGCGACTGCGTTTTACCGACGGGTATGCTATCGTAACTCCCGAATTCAACGGAATATTTAAAATCGACCGCTCTTTTTTGATTCTCTAATTTTCTCGCACTTTCTTCCGACATTTGTTTTAAGGCAACTTCGTGAAGTTTCCGAACTCTGTTCGATATGTGGGCGTCAAATATGCTACCCTCGTACGACGAACTCGAATCCCGACTCTCCGAATACTCGTGCCTTTTGCGAATTTTTATCGACGGCTTATCGATATCCGACAAATTTTTATCGCTCGAATCCGACGAAACGGATCTCTCGTGCGATCGAGATCTCGTGAACAAGCTCACAGTGTCTAGAAAATTCGGACTCCTCTCCGAATCCGATTTGTTGAGTCTCGTGTCGGGCCCTATGTCGAAAAATCTAAAAATGACGCTTTCCGACGTTTTGATGGCTTCGTCTTCCGTGCTCCGGGACACTCCGATCCCGCTGTCGGAACTCTTCGACAATTCCACGCTCAAATTTTTCGAATCTTGTTTTAATATTTTCGACCGGGAAAACCTTTCCCGGAGTTTCGAACTGTTGGGCGATATTATCCCGTATTCCTTGAGACCTTTCAAACTTTCGCTCACGCCATTTTTTCTCATTATTTCAATTTTGGGAACTTTTAAATCTTCCAAAAACTGATATTTTCTCTCTTGATTTTTCGACACTTCGTCCGCGGCGTGTTCCGCCGACGGAATCCTTCCGCCGTCTTTCTCCTCCGTTTCCTTCTTTAAACTTTCCTCCGTTTCCTTGTTACTTCCGCCGACTCCCGGAAATTGTTCTTCCAACGACGCTTGCCTTTTTATTTTCATTTTCATCTTTTGCGATTTATTGCCATTGTAATTCTTCTTATCGGAAAATGTTCGGTTGACGTCACATTTACCCGCCGCATTCGTTTTTCCGTCGTCGTCGTCGTCGTCGTCGTCACCACCTCCGCAGCCGCCGCCGCCGCTTTCGACTCTCTCCGAATTCATAGATTTCGATTTGGCTTTCATCAATATCGTTTCCTTTCTCTTTTTCGCGAGTTCATCTTCTGATGATAATAATAATGAAGTTTCACCGCAACCTTTATTAGGCATTTCTTCTTTTCTTTTCTTTTATGTTTTTCTTACGACAAAACGTATTCGTGAGATTTTCGTAAATTAATTATTGCGAATTTTTAAGTCTTTTATTATTATTATTATTATTACTAAATACTATTATTGTTATTAAAAATTTTCTCGTTTTTCCATTTTTTTTTTTTGAGCACCTCTATCTGAAATTAAAAATAAAAAAAAAAAAAAAAAAAATTATTCGAGTCATTTTTAAGCAACAAGTAGTTAAATATATATATACGCTTATATTTCCGTTTCTAAACTGTCTTCTCTCTCTCTCTCTCTCTTATTTTTTTTTACAGTAATAATACCTTATGACAGATAAACGGAATCAACCCTTTCTTTCTTTATAATATCATTATTATTATTATTATTATTATTATTATTATTAATACGATCATCATTCCGGAAACGAAAACTCGATTAAATTTGTTTGTAACTTTTATAAACTTTTGCAAAATTCGATTCGACATAAATTAAATAAAAAATTTCTTTCTCTTTCTCTTTCTCTCTCTCTCTCTCTCTTTCTCATTCGCGGCGGATTTGATGATTTCGATAAATATTAAAAACGCGTATGTACGCATGCATATATTAGCACATTAAACATTCACGTTGTCTTATTTAATTCGGAAAAAAAAAAAAAAAAAAAAAAAAAGAAATCCGATTGCAAAATGATTTATTCATTTTCTTTCTTTCTTTATCTCCCTCTCACTCTCTCACACTTTTCTTTTATTAGGTTACAAAAAGAGTGAGAGAGAGAGAGAGAAAGAGAATAGTCGGGAAGGGGAGAGGGAGGAAAGAAAAATTAAAGTAAAAAATTTGTTTCACTCTACTTTTCTTCTCCTTTTTTTTTTTTTTTAAAACTTTTTTCCCTTTTACGTTAACTTAAAAAAAAAAAAAAATCTTTTATATCCCTCTCTCTCTCTCTCTCTCGGACTCTTTCTCTCTCTCTCTTTTTCCTTTTTTAATAAAAAGGTTCGATTTAAAAAAAAAAATAGAAGAAAAGCGACATACCTGATATGATATTTTGTAAATCTGGCACTTGTTCTTTTTTTTTCGTTGATTATTATTTCCACATTTGATTAATTATTAATATTATTATTATCGTCGATATATTATCATTTCGTTTTCTTTTTTCTTTTGTTTGTTTGTTTGTTCGTTTGTTTTTCTCTTCATTCGTTTCGAAAATGTTTTCGTCGTTTCGGATTTTCACCCAACGGAAATGAGCTTTCCTTTAAAAAAAAAAAAATAATAAAATAAATAAATAATAATAATAATAATATTATTATTAATAACAAATCAATAAATATTAATAATAATCAAACAATAAATAATAAGTTCAAATTTTTCCAATTATCATTATTATTATTACATTCCCATCACCCTCCCCCTCTAACGTGCTTTCCTTCCCCTTCTCATCCTCATCCTCCTTTTCCCCCTCCTCCTGCTTCCCCCATTTAAATTATTAAATTCCAATAACTTCGATAAATTTAAACCTTTAATAATAATAATAATAATAATAATAATAATAAAGTTATAAACGTTGGGAAAGTAACAAAGGAAAAAAAAACGTGGGGAAGAAGGTATGTGTTTTTTTCCAGTACGGAAAATCTTCAGTTTAAAACTAAAAAAAAAAAACCTCAAAGTTTTTCCGAAAGGTAAACAAAACAACAAACGAGAAAGAAAGGAAAAACACCTCCTCTCCCCTCCCCTCTTCTCTCCCACCAGAATAACAAAAAAACTATACTTTTAAAAATCTAATTAATTTTAAGGTGTAATTATTATAAACTCGTAATACGTTTCAGTATACATCTTTTCTTTCTCTCTCTTTCTCTCTCTCTCTTTTACATTCCCTATCTCTCGTCTTTGTTCATTCGCGTTTTTTATTAATATCGTCTTTCCCACGCGAGCGACGACGGCTACGACGACGACGACGTATTTTACATGCACCATGTTACACATGCTCATCATACGACCAGATGGAAAAAAAAAAAAAAAAGAAAAATTAGAAAACGAAAGCTCCGACGTTTCGATTACGACGACATCACGTCAACCTCCTCCTGCCCCACATCATCACGTTGTTTAAAACAAAAACTCACCAGAAGAAAAAAGAAGAAGAGAGAAAAAAAAAATAGAAAAAGAAAAAACCCAAAACTTATTCCGTATTCTGGAAACGTTTCTTTCTCCATTCCATAGGATTTCCTCTACTCCGATTCCTCCTCCTTCCCCTCCTATTCCTCCTTCTCCTACTCCTCCGTTCAATCACCTCAATGGACGGATGATTATTTCATGTTTTTTTCAAACAACGAAAAACATATTTCAGGTAGGCAGGTATCAGGAATCGTAAATATCATCATCTCCCCCCCTCTCTCTCTCTCCCACTCGCTATTATTATTATTATTATTATTTCTCCAATTTTTTTTTTTTTTTTTTTTTTTAAAGCTCCTGCCACTCTAACCATTCGATTACTTATTCATCATTCATCGACATTTTCAAAAGTGGTGCGTGACGGAATAATAAAAAAAAAAAAACCGAGAGAGAGAGAGAGAGAGAAAGAGAGAAAGAGAAAGAGAGAGAGAGAAAGAGAGAGGAAAAGAGAAAGAGAAAGAGAGAGAGAAAGAGAGAGAGAAAAAATGTAAAAAAAATAAAAAGTCAAAAACGTTCACAAATCCCCCAAAAAAAAATAAAAATAAAAAAAACTTTTTTCCCTTCAATTTTTTTCCTTTTCTTCTTCCACTTTTATCATCATCATCATCATCATCATCATTATTATTTTGCGTCATTTTGTGAATTTCAAAGTTCCGGAAATGAAAATTTCAAAACTTCACGTTTTACGTTACGTATTAAAAAAAAAAAAAAAAAAGACGGGTTAATTCCATTTTTAAAAAAAATAAAAATAAAAAAAAACATTTTATTTGTGAGCGAGTGCGTGCGTGCGTGCGTGCGTGAAAACGGACAAAATGGAAGATTGTGGAGGCTTTGTCGAGAGAGATGAAAAAAAAAAAAAAAAAAAAAAAAAAAAAACAACGACAGACAAAAGCCTTTTTTCAAACGCGTGGGATTATTTCCCTCTCCCCCCATTTTTTTTTTCTTTTTGCCTTCCTTTCTTTTGCAAGAACAATATCGATTCCGAATCCGGAAAAATTTTCATCGAAATATTACGAAGGGAGTGGTATAGAGGGGGTTGAGGGGAGGGTAGAATGGGGGGGGTAGGGGATATGGGAAGAAAAAAAACCGTTACGAAAAACAGAAATCCACGATGATACTAACTTTTCTTTCCATCCCGAAATAACAAAAAAAAAAAAAAAAAAAAATCCCGGATATGATGCAATATACGAAAAACCAATTTTCTTTTTCCACCTTATCATCATTATCATCATCATCATCATCATTATTATTATTAATAACGAAAACCTTGATTTTGTCTCTTTTGACCTTTAAAAAAAAAATTCAAATTTTGTGTTACTTACGTATTCATTCGACGTCATCATCATCATCATAAGAAAAAAAACCCCATCCATTTTCTTTCTTCTCCTCCACTCCCTCCTTTTCTCATCTATAATTTTTTTTCTTCTTTGTCATTCCATTTTCTTCTTATCCATTCCCACACCATAACCTTTCTTCGATTTCTTAATTATCCCCAAAATTAATTATTTAATTAATTTAAATTAATTATTTAATTTTTTTAAATCAAATAATTCATTTGATTTATCCGTTTCATTTTTTTTTCTCTCTCACTCTCTCTCTCTCTCTCTCTCTCTCTTTCGTCGTTTGATTTATTCGTGATCGGTTCAATTCGGTACTGCGGTCGCCGTTGTTGTCTCACCACCTGTAAAAGGAAAAAAAAAAAGGAAAATTTTACTCATTTTTCATTTCACACTAGTAAGAGAGAGATAGAAAAAGATAGAAAGAGAGAGAAAGAGAGATAAAGAGAGGAAAATTCATCGTATTTGTTGAAAAATATTAAATTGTCGTTGTCGTTGTCGCTGTTGTCGTCATCGTTGTCGTTGACGTCATCGTGTCGTCATCGCATTTAATCCGGTGTGGAATTTTTGATTATATAAAATTTTCAAAATGTCACGCATTTGGCTTTTACGCGTAAAAATTTCTTTTTTTCTTTTTTCATTTTTTTTTTTAAACTTTTCGGTCGGGTTTAATTAAATAAAGCGAGAGGTAAATAATAATAATAATAATCATCATCTTCCATTAAGCTTTCCCCCCCCCTCCCGCCTTTTTTTTTTTAAATCCCTTTGAACGCCCTTTTTCCTTAGTTTTTGCTCTTTCACTTTTTTTTCCTTCTTCCATTAGCTCCTCGTAAAACGAAATAACACCAAATAAAAAAAAAAAATACGGGTAACGTTTTTTTTTCTTTTTTCAAACCCCTCCCCCGCATCTCCTCCACCTTTCCCTCCCCTTTTTTTTATTATACGTCGCACTTTTAAATAAAAAAAAAAAAAATTCCTGTAATCCCCGTAAGTTTTAACCGAAATTCGAACCTTTCCTTTTTTTTTTTTTCCTTTGAGACGAACATTTTTGAATTAGAAAAAAGCGGTTTTGAAAAATTAAATTTCTCCCTCTTTCTCTCTCTCTCTCTACCTTTCTCTTTCTCTCTTCCCTCCCTGGAGAATAAAGAAAAGAAAGAAAAAAAGGGGAAGGGGGGGGGGAAAGTTATGCCATTTCCGTCACCACGGCTCTGCCCCGCCCCTTCAATCTCCTCTCATTCTTTTTCTCTCTCCCTCTCTCCTCTCATTCTTTTTTTTTTCTCTCTCTCTCTCCTCTCAAAGCTTGATTAACGCTCATTATAAATAAAAAACTCTTTTGATTCATTCTTTGAATGGATTCAATCAATACAATAAAATTGTAAACATGTCCTCCTCCTTTCCACCGAATCATTTTGTGATTATTGTTTACCCTGAAGGAGGCAGCAGGGGCGGGACGACGAGCAGAAGAAAATTCAAAAAAAGGGGGAAAAAATAATAATAATAATAATAATCGGAAAAATTTAAATAAATTTGTGTAAAAAAAAAAAAAAAAAAATTTTTTTTAATTTACAATCTCAATGGAATCACCAACCTTCTTCCCTATTCGAAACTTCCGGTACCATTATTATTATTATTATTATTATTATAGATCTTGAATTATTATTGCGTCCCACTCGTCCCAAACAACCGTCGGCACTAACGCACACATCGTCAAAATCATCATCATCATCTTCTCCCCACCTCCTTTCCCCCGCACAACTCCCTACGACGAATTATATAAACAAAAGGAAATCACAAACGATGATGATGATGATGAGAAATAGTAATAATAATAATGATAATAATAAATTTAACCTAAGGTCAACAGCAAGCAAGTTCGTTTGAGTTATGTTATGTTATTAATTAATTAATTACGCGGTCGTTGTAATAAATTGCGTGGGCGAGTTCGCTCGACCTTTTCACCCAACCATTTCAATCTATGACCTTTCTACCCTTAAACTACACAACACGAACTAGTATTTATTTGGCATTTATAATAAAAGAAAAAAAACTTTTCGGCACGCACGACAAATAAATTAATTAATTTAAATGTATAAATGAAAAGGTCAAATCGCGCCCCAACAACAGGTTACTCCCCTTCCAATCCCCACTCCCCTCCTCGCCCCCCATTTTATTTTTCTTTCCCCCGGTTCGACAGCACGAGAATGATGTTAAATTCACTTTTTCCAAAGATCGATCGATTTTCGTACGCGTGAAAAAAAAACAAAAAAAACAAAAAAAAAACAAAAAAAAACAAAAAAAACAAAAAAAAACAAAAAAAAGAGAGAAAAAATAAAGAGAATTAAAGAGACAGAGACAGAGAGGGAGAAAGAGAGAGAAAGAGAGAGAGAGAAAGAGAGAGAGATAAAAAACAAAATTAAGGATTTACATGTCTTGAAATGAAACGCTTAGGATTTACCAGTTTTTCATTCACATCAAGGGAAATACATTAAAAAAAAAAAAAATTAATGAAAAATTTTTCGACAGGAAAACCTGTGTGTGTGAGAGAGAGAGTGAAAGTGAGTGACAGAGAGAGGGAGAGAGAGAGAGTGAAATGAGTGAGAGAAAGAAATTTAATCGCGTTTCCTTCCACATTTTACTCTAGAGAATGAAACAACCTTTTTATTTTTAATTTGTCGTTTGTTCCAAAACTAATTTTCCAGACAAGACATTATCATCATCATCATCCTGTTGCTCCATCCATCCATCCAAGCCAGCCGGAGCCATATTAAATTACTTTTTTTCCCTTAACGCAAAACGTTCGCGTTATTAAGTCATTTTCCTTAATTTGAGATCCCCGAGTTTTCATTCCCGCTTTCCCCCCCCCCCCCCGAGTCCCGTTTGATTTTCCTTGAACCCAAAATCCTTTTCTGTGAAAGGAGCATAATTTTCCCTATTGTTAAATTTTTTTAGCCATTGTCAACAACCGTACATTCCTCAACAACAACAGCAGAAAAATCAACCGACCACTTGAGTTTTCCCCCCCCCCCATTTTTTATATTCAAACAAGCAGCAAGGTTGTTATAATCAAACAGCAGCAATTCTTCGTCGTCGTCATCCTTTTTTTTCTCATTCTTTGTCCCATTTTTTTCCTTTCCCCCCCCCCCCATTTTTCCGACGTTTTCAAGTGAATTTAAAACAACTTCAAAAGGTTTTATTATTATTATTATTATTATTATTATTATTATTATTATTATTAATAAGGAAAAACGATTGACAAAACCCTTAATTACACATTTTTTTTCTTATTATTCTTTTTTTTGCCCTTTTTCGTTAACGAATGTCAATTTTTTTTTTTTCTACGTTCGAAACGACGCCATTTTGATTTTAAAAAATAAAATAAAATAAAAACAGGAGGAAAACGTATAAAGGGAATTTTTGTCATAAAAAAATTTATACGTAATATTTTACCTCCACCACCACCAGCCCCCCACCGAACGTTCGAAAGGTCGATCCACGAGAAAGCGTTATTAATAATAATAATAATAATAATAATAATAATAATAATAATAATAATAATAATAATAATAATAATAATAATAATAATAATAATAATAATGTTTTCCCTATGACGTAAATAATAAACATTCGATTGAACCTTTTGACCCTGTTAAACCGAGTGAATAAAAAAATAATAATAATGATAATAATAATAACACAAAAGAAAAAAAAGGAAAATTCTCCCGTCCCCTCTCCTCCCTCCCCCTCACTTCCTCCTCATAAAATGTATCTAATCCGAACGCGTGAAATATTACCGAACCGAAAATACAAAAAAAAATACGTTCGTTACATTTGAATCAAAGGGATGAATCAATCGATTTGTTGCATTTTTTTTCCTGTTCTCTGTGTTCTCTGTTTTCACAACACGAGAGAGAGAGAGAGGGAAAGAGATTGTAAATGTGCGTGTGTGTGTGTGAGAGAGAGAGAGAGAGAAAGGAAAAAAATAAAAAAAAGAAAAAGGAAAAATAATATTTCCTATAAATTAAAGTAGACTTGAAACAATTTTTTGTTTTCTCTCTCTCTCTCTCTCTTTTTTTCTATTTCACTTTTTCATCCTATCCTCTCACGCGTAATAAAAATAAATAAAACGAAGAGAGAGAGAGAGAGAGAGAGAGAGAAAACTTTATAAAATTTAAAATACGAACGAGAAAAAAAAATTTTCACTCGAAATGGATGACACCATCAACGGTGGCGCGTCGTCAAAAATGAAAAAAAATTTTAAATTTCCCAAGAAAATTTTCACGGATTCCGACGACGCGTTTTTTTCACAAGTGACGACAAACGTTCATAATAATAATAATTTTTTTCATATTCCCCTTACACCTTACATTTTCCGCGGATTTAATAATAATAATAATAAATTCATTTCGCTTTTGAAACCGCGCCTTTTTTAGGGTTTTTCCCGTTTTTCAATTTCGCAAGTTGTAAACTCTCTCTTTTTTCCCCCGATCGAAAACATCAAAGGCACATAAAAATTAATTCGGTGAATGTTAAACCTCATCATCAATCGCACCCTCTCTCCTCCCTCTCTCTCTCTCTCTCTCTCTTATTTACAACCTTTTTCTCTCTTTCTCTCATATCCTCAATAATTTAATTTTTTTTTTCTTTTTTTAAACGCACGCATATACACTCACGTTAAAACCTTTTTTCGATTTCCTTTTACTTCTTCTTTCCGAAATTCGAAGGGTGGCGGGAAAACCAAAAACAATCGGGAGGAGAGAAAGAGGGAGAGGGAAATAACGTCCACGTTAAATTTTTTTTTTTTTTTTTTTTTTCTCCAAATGAAAAACAAACTGTTGCCGACGGAAAATTTTTTCGCGATGAAAACAAGCAGCAACAGGCTTTATGCACCGTTTAAACCATCTGTTTCCTTTTAATGCC
Organism: Pediculus humanus corporis; assembly: GCF_000006295.1. Lineage (NCBI taxonomy): Eukaryota > Metazoa > Arthropoda > Insecta > Psocodea > Pediculidae > Pediculus > Pediculus humanus. The sequence goes on along the minus strand of NW_002987884.1, from coordinate 1,198,194 downwards.
AATAATCATTATTATTATTATCATCATCATCATCATCATCATCATCGTGGTAACCGTTTCGAAATTGATCGCAAGAGGTTTTTTCACATTCCTTAGATATTTTTCCGGTTTAAAAAAAAAAAGAAAAATTTCCCGTTTACACTCTCCCGACCCGTTTTTTTTTTTTTTCACATACTTTCTTTTTCCACGACGTGACCTTTTCGCGGGAAACCCTTTCATCGTACCACGTCATCATTTCGTTCACAATTACAAGATCTTTTGAAATCGTTTGGTAACAAACGGTGGTTAAAAAAAAAATGAAATTTTTTTTGTTTCCCACACCGCAAATTTATCATCATCATCATCATCATCAACTATTATCCTTCCATCATCATTATCATCATCGTCGTCGTCTTAACCAACACTGGCCGTCATCCCCCAATGAATTTTCACATTTTAAAACGGACATAATCGCCTCCCGAAAATTGTTTCACGACGACGACCTCCGACCGATTTCGCATATAATATCGATAATAAATAAATACGGCGATGCGGGAAATATTCTGGCGGGGGAGGGAAGGGAGGGAAGGAAAGAGACAGGGAAAAAAAAATAAAAACAAATTAATAATAAGCGAATCGATAGTGCAGGAAATGGGATATCTCTATCGGAAAAGATCTCTTATTAAAAAATCCGTTTGAAAATTGGAGAGAAACGGAAAGAGAGAGAGAGAGAGAGGAAAAGGAGAAGAGAGAGAGGAAAAGGAGGAGAGGATAACAAATTTAATTATTGGAAATGACGTAAGTTAACTGAACGTTAAAATTCGAAAAGCAAAAGCAAAAAAAAAAAAAAACAATTCGTGTGATGTTACAATGTGCTTTTGTATGTACCCTTCCCACGCCCCCCACCCCAACCCCACCCTCCCCTCGTCTCTCTCTCTCTTCTCTTTCTCTCCCACTCGTACACCATTTTCACTGTTTGTTTTTTGATTTCCTTCATTTCTTTTTTTTTCCCCTCCCTTTCTCTTTCTCTCTTTCCCCCCCTCTCTCTCCCTCTCTCCGGTATATCCTGGAGTGATTAAATATTATTATTATTATTATTATTAATTTTAAATTAATTTTCCAGCGTTTGCGTTATTCGAAACGTAGAATATTATTATTATTATTATTATGTTTTTTTTGTAACTGACTTTTGTGTGTGTGTGTCTGTGTCGCTTTTATTTTTCAATTCTCGCGAGTTTAATTAAAACATTTGCTCCGTTTCGCTACGCACATGCACACGCACGCACGCACGCACGCACGCGCCCGTACAAACACACACAAATTAATGTAAAAACGAAACGAAAAAAAAAAATGAAAATTATGTCATCAATATTTTTCCCAAGTTATTGTAAAATTTCGCAACCGTTTCGTAAAGTGGAAGGGATGGATGGAGTGGGAGGGAAGGGGGGGGCAAACAACATTGTTTGTTCGTTCGTTTGTTCTTGTTTTACTTTTCAACGCGTATCAAGGTACGTCGTACCTACGTAAGTAAGCACGTTTGAATATTTTACTGCGCTCCACCTTTTGCCAAATCGTGTTATTCCGTGCCACGTAAATCTATTGCTCGATTCGATCGTATGAAGGCCATTTTTAAGGTTTTTTTCTTTCCGCAATATTTTAAAGATGTCGGGACAAACCAAGTTAAAAAAACGTTCGATGCGATCACCTTTACCGAAAGAAAAAAAAGAAAAAAATTCATGTAAAGACATAAAAAACGTTTGAATGGGGGACGCTGTCGAAAACGAAGAATGTCAATAATGAAAATTTTAATCGTACCTGACTGAAAAAAAAAAAAAAAATGACAACAACAACCTGCCGCGTTTGTTAAACATACCTGGTCCTCGTTTCAAATGACACACTCACCGAAACCTGAAAACGATATGATGGATGAACAAAAAAAAAAAAATTTGAAAGCGACGGGGAAAATGAGGGAGAGAGAGAGAGAGAGAGAGAGAGAAAGATAAAAAAATTTTAACGTGGCATTAGAATAAATAAATAAAAAATTTTCCAACCCGTACGTATGACGACAAATTGAAAATCGATAAATAAAAAATTTTTTTTTTTTTTTTTATTCTGTTTAATCATCCGTAACAAAACGTTAATACTTCCGATGTAAAAAACATTCGGAAAAAAAAAGAAGAAAAAAATAGCCAATAAGTCAATTATCTCCCGTCATTTCATTTCACATTCCGATAATATCCCGAAACGGAAAATAATAATAATGATAATAATAA
>NW_002987884.1:1180942-1193442 GCF_000006295.1 Pediculus humanus corporis | reverse complement strand
AAAATCCAATTTGTTGTTTGCGCTACCGGAAATGCGAAAAATAAACAAATAATAAAAATTATCGATTATTATTTTTCTTACTCTCCTCTCCTCCTCCTACCAGGAAAATTTCCCGTTCGAGCCGTTAATTTTCTTCTTTATTTTTTTTTCTTCTTCTTTTCATTTCGAATTAATTATCCGTCATTATTATTATTATTTTTTTTTTTCCATCTTCTGCCACTTTTTTTTTTCTTTTAAACGACGCTTTATCGGGACACTGAAAATTGTAAAAAAACAAAAATAATCGTCCCCTCTTTATCGTACTCCTACTCCTCCTCCTCCTCCTCCTCCTCATCTTAATGTTTAGCATGGCAATTTTTTTTTAAATTCCTTCTTCTTCTTCTTCTTGTCCTTTTCCTTTTTACTCCCTTCTCCCGTTTTTCCCGTCTTTCTTCCCCAGCGCTCGCGACAAATCATTTATTTTTCCTCTTCCGCGAGAAAAATCCTAAAAAAATGACTTTTTTCCTACCATTTTTACTCCTCTTCCTCCTACTCCTCCTTCTACTCCTTCCGACTTCTTCTTCTTCTCTCTTTCCCCCCTACGATCATCATCATCGTCAACAAATTAATTCTATATTTATATAATGGAATTTCTATACGTAACATGATTTTTCGTTTTTTTTTATTGAATTTTCGTGAATCAACCGTAATAATAATAATAATAATAATAATAATAATAATAATAATAATAATAATAATAATGTAAATTAACCTTTTTATCGAATCGACCGTAGAAAAGAAATTTCAAAGATTTTTCATCTTATTAAGCGATTAAATAAATAAATAAATAAAAATTGTTTCGATTTCAAGGTACGATAAAAAATTTAAATTCGTGATTTTTTTTTTTTTTTTGACGAAATAAAACTAACGGCCCGAAAAACCCGTCGAAAACAATAATAATCGTTTGTTTAGTTTTTTTTTTCTTTCATTTTTAAACAACCACGATTCGAAAGGTTTAAAATATTCCCGCCGGAAATAGATTCTCTCTCTCTCTCTCTCTCTCTCTCTCTCTCTCTCTTTTATTAATTTCTACGATATATATAATAATTTACGACGAAAACGGAAAATAAAGTCTAAAAAATCACAGGTGATGTACTGATTTTGGTTTTCAAGTATCGATTATATGCTACCATATAAAAACGTTTAATTGAATTTACATGTCGGGGGTGGGGGTCAGGGGGAGAGGGAGAGGGAGAGAAAAAAACGCGATGACACCTGCCACAACGAAATTTCTAAAAAATTAAAATACGAGTCGTATTAAACAGTCGAGGAAAATGTGTAGAGAGAAGTAGTAGAAAATAAATAAATAAATTTTAAAACAAACGAACAAACAAACAAACAAACAAACAAACGAGCAAAAACAGATTACGTGCTCTTTTTCAAACCGGGTGAAAGAACTTCTAATTACCAGCTGGAAAACCGAAAATGTCAGAAACGTATTAAAAAAAAAAAAAAACATTATTTCTCTCTTTTTCTGTTTGTTTGTTTGTTTCTTTCTTTCTTTTTTACTTTCGAATGCAACAAACAAAACCAGACTACAAAAAAAAATAAAAAAAAAACAAAAACAACCGCAACTTTATTATTATTATTATTTTTTTTTCATTTTTAATACGGATTAATTTTGTTTTCTTTTTTTCGCGTTCTGAAAGTACCGGTAACTTTTTTTTTTTTTTTCTAATTACCCGAACGGAAATTTCAATACACTCCCAACAAACAAAAACAAACACAAACAAACGCACACGCACGCTCTAAAACGTGGTTAAAAACTTCGCGTTTTCCATCCGTTCGCTCAATTTTTTTTCTTTTTTTCCAGGTTTAATTACGAACGTTTCATTCACCTTTTGACCTCCTCCTATTTTTTTTAACCCCCTTCTCCCTCCATCTTTTCCTTGCCTGAAAAAGTTATCGATGAATAAATGGACGGGATTAAAAATTTAAAACGACAAATAGCGCTTTCTTCCCCCCCCCCCATTTCAACGAGAGAGAGAGAGAGAGAGAGAGAGAGTATTTTTTTCTTATCGATTTAAAAATTAAAGATGGAGTCGTAGTTAAAAATTAACAATTTACAATGTTTTGAACAAAAGAAATAAAGAAACAAAACCAAATTCTCAGACTAATTACCTGTACAAACACCTGTTTGTCATACACCCATCCCCCCACCACCACCACCACCGAAATCGCGACAATTGCCAACCTTGTATACACATGCCTACATATCATTTGCATTGCAAACGAAAGAATTTATTTAAAACACTCGGTCGTTTCCGGACGAAACGAAGATTTAATAATAATAATAATAATAATAAAAACAAGCGAGTTTAAACCTGTCGTAGTAAACCGGAAATGACCATTTTGTTGTTTTTGTTTAACGTTTCTAATCTTGCTTCGAAGAGAAAAAAAAAAAAAAAACGTTACAAGTTGTTTTCCTAATAGACATCTTGCATAGGTTGCAAGAGCACAAAAACATTGTAAGGAATACAACAAACTTTAACCTTGAAACCGACTCGCGTTGACTCTATGAACCTGAAAATCATCCAAGTTTGTTTATGACTTTGTTAAACGCGCGCGTGTATAAGTAAATCCTTATTTAAAAAAAAAAAAAAAAAAAAAAAGGAAAATCGTTAATTTAAATCCGAGATTGAAAATTTCCCAGAGAGAAAGGAAGCAAACGTTCTCTCTTGCCCACGTCGTTTACTCGCAGTCCCTATTAATTAATTAATATTCAAAGAATAATGCGGTTGAAAATTTTAACTCGTCTGTCCATTTTAATCAACTATCTGCTACGGCAAAAATCATTTCTTAGTCTCTGCCACCCCGCGCCCGTCCCCGGCCCCCGCAACCCCTCCCCACCATCATTTCAACTCACGGTGACAAAGAAAAAAAAAATGCGACCGTCGCAAAACGATAATTAAAAACGTTATTCATGTCGGCATAATCGCGATCATTTACCAAAATTCGTCAAATATAAAACGACAAAGAACGAATTGTTGTAACAAACAAACAAACAAACAAACAAACGACAATTTATTGTACGTATACGTATCGAAAACGAAAAAAAAAAAAAAAAAAAATTATAAACCTACGAAACTCCTTTTCCTTTTTAAGCGTGTGTGTTAATTATCATCATCATCATCATCATCGCTACATTTTTAAATTTTTTCTTCAACACTCGAATATTCTAATCTTTCATCTATAATAATAATAATAATAATAATAATAATAATAATAATAATAATAATAATAATAATAATAATTAAACTTAGTTATTCGCCGACAATCTTGGAAAAGAAATCACCGTAAAATAATCTAGAGAGTTTTCTCGAACGAGAAATTTCCCCCCATTATTACAAAATTGGAAATAATAATAATAATAATAATTTTTAAATTCAATTATTATTATTATTATTATTATTATTATCTGACGAGGTACTTTGTTACGTGGGTGTATATTACGATTCGACAGACGGTAATTACATAATGTTCTTGCCTTACGAGAGAGAGGAGGGGGCGGGGAGGGAGGAGGCGTACAGACAAGAAAAACAATCTTAATCTTATTTTTGATTAAAATCCAATGATACAAAGGTAACACAATGTTTTACCAAAATAACCAAACTTAAAATTCAAATAATAATAATAATAATAATTGGATGAAAACGTATAAAGCGTCACGCGTGTGTTAAATATTTACAAAATTAAATCGAATCTCCCCCTCCCCTCCGCGAAAAAAGAAAAAAAACAATTAATTTTCCGACGCATTGATTTCCATTAATTAAATCATTCATAGTTTTGGCGGAAAAGCAGAAGAAAAACAAATGAACCGAGACTTTTCGTAACAAAAGTGTTATGACGTCACACGCTCACCCCCCCCGCCACCACCACCGCCGTCAGAATCTTTTGATTTTCGTTTTCATTTAAAAATTTTACCAAAAGTTTATAACAAAATTGCAATAACGCGCTTCTTTTTTCTTAACGTTTTTCCCTTTTCCAGTAAAAAAAAAAACCTCTCCCCTTCCGAAAAAAAAATCAAATTTTCCTACTTCCCCTCCCCCTTCATTTCCTTTCCTTTCCTTTCCATTCCTTTTTTTCCGCTCCTTTTAACATACAAAGCATTTTTCGTTTGATATATTTTTTAATTGCACGAGTTGTAAAAAAAATATATACATGTGTGCGTGTATACATAAAAAAAAAAAAAAAAAAAATAAAAGAGAAAAATAAATAAAGGAAGGAAGGAAGGAGGGAAGAAGAGAAGGAAAAGGAGGATAGAATCGTCACGATTTAAAATAAAAAGGATTACGAACGAACGAACGAACGAGTTTGAAAAAAATAAAATAAAAATAAAATAATTACGTTGTAAATTTTAAACTTATCGACCTTTTGTAAAAAAAAAAAAAAAAAATCGACGATTCGATTTGAATATAAAATAAAAACTTTAACCTGTGTGTACGTACGTGCGTGCGCGTGTGCGCGTAATTTGTGGTTGTTGCAGATAAAACACAACAACAACAAAAACTTGAATGAGATTCACGTTTTATTACGGTGTTAAAACAACAACAACAACAACAAACCCCCCCCCTCCCTCCACTTTTATTTTGCACAAAAGAATTAACGGCGTGAATGAATAAATAAATAAACGATGATAACGATAATAATAATAATAATAATAATAATAATAATAATAATAATAATAATAATGGAATTTATCTATTCTACGGTTTTCTACTACCACGACTACCACTACTACGACTACATTTCGTTTGAGAAAATTAAAAAAGTTTATAATACAAAAAAAATGAAAGGAAAATTTCGAATTTCGAACTATTGAAAACTTTGAATGATTGACTGATTGACTGACTGACTGACTGATTCCTTATTTATATTAGCCATGTAGTAGTAGTAGTAGTAAATTGCGCAAATATAAATTTAAAAAAAAAAATCATTTTGTTTGTCCATTTTTTTTTTTTTTACGGCTCATATAAAAATCAAGTTTTTCTTTTTGTTTGTTTGTTTGTTTGTTTGTCTGTTTGTTTCATTCTCTAAATTTTGTAAACGATTTTCCATAAGTTGTCGCAAAAAAAAAAAAACAAAAAAAAAAAAACAATAAAAATTATGGAGAAAAAAACGATTGTTTAGAAACCCCATTTGATATATATAATTCAAAACCATTTAACGGAAAATTTATTTTTTGAAAAAAAAAAAAAATGGCGGAAAGGAAAGGGAATGGGAAAGGGAAAAAAAGCACACACACACACACACACACGAATTAGTTTTACAACTTGGTCATAATTCAAAACCACCACGATCGTTTTTTTTTCTTTCTTTCTTTCTTTCTTTTTTTTTCCATCTTATCGCATAAAAACAACAACAACCGGTCGAGTTGTAAAATTTTTATACGAAACAAACTTGACAAGTCAACATTTCAAATAAAAAAAGGGCACGAAAACACGAATTTAAATATAAATGAAATATTAATTACGAAAAAGAAACAAAAAAAGAACAAAAAAAAAAAAAAAAACAGGAAAAAACAGGAAAAGAGAAAAAAAGGAAAAAAGAGGAAAACAAATTTAATAATACGCGATAAACACGGAAAAAGTTAAAAATTCGAACCAAACAACAACAACAACAACGAAATAATAATAATAATAATAATAATAATAATAATAATAGAATTAAAAAAACTTTAAGCCAAAGGCAAAAAGGGAGAAAATGAAAAGACGAAAAAAAAAAAAAAAAAATTTTAAAAAGAAAACAAAATTAAAAAAAGAAAAAAAAAACGAAATTAAATGAAGGAATAAAATGGAACAAACAACAAACAACAACAACAACAACAAAAATTGAAGGGAAAATATTAAAACCCATGTGTTTGAAATTTTCCAAAAAAAAAAAAAAAAAAAAAAAAAAAAAAAAAACATTTCCTTACTTTCCCTTTCGCACCCTCCTCTCCCATCCCTCCCTTCCCCCAAACTAATCTCGAATAATAATGATGATAACACAAGTAAAAAAAAAATTTTCTTCTTTTTACACGTCTATCCGACGATAAGGGGACAAGGGGGGGGGAAAGAAAAACTTTCAAAGAAGAGTCAAAACCGGAAATAAAAAATGATTAAAGTTTTTCTTTTTTACATGTAAAAAAACTTACTTTTCTTTTACTTATTTTTCCCTTCCTTCCTTCCTTCTTTCCTTCTTTCCTTTTTTCCTTCTTTTTTTCCTTTCTTTCTTTCTTTCTTCTTTATGAATTTTACATTTCAAAATTATCCAGATGTGAATTTTTGCGCTCTGTAAATGGTAAAACAATAATAATAATAATAATAATAATAATAATAACAAAAATAAAAGACACGCACAAAATTCTATCGATCCGAACAGAAACAAAAAGAAAAACCAATTAAACAATTTAGTAATTTTTGGTAGCGTCGATATTTAATTAATAATAATGATGATAATAATAATGATAATAATAATATTAAATAACCGAAAATCTTTTTCTTTTACTCTTTATAAAACGCCGCCAATTATTAATTAATAATCGTCAACTCGAATTCAATAAACACGAAATCAAATAAATTCATCTTTACTCTCTCTTTCTCTCCCCCCCCTCTCTCTCTCTCTTTCTACAAAACCGCAATATAATTAACTTTTACCGACGGGTTAAATTAATCAAAGGGAATTTTAAAAAATTAAAATTTTTATTAATGGGTTTTTGTCTTCAAAATTTTCTAGAAAATTGGGCCGCGAATTATTAAATTTTACGATGAATAAATAATAAAAAAATTTGATGCACATTAAATCATCATCATCATCATTTGCATCAACAGGTAGTCAACCATTAACGACACGCGAAAGGGAAAAAAAAAAAAAAAACAGACGACAGGATGATGAGAAAAAACAATTACGAAACATGAATCGACGTGCAAAAAGAAAACTCACGAGAGAGAGAGAGAGTCTCTCTCTCTCTCGAGATAGACGGGGGAGGGGGGAAGGAAAACTTGGTCGAAATCAAGATACCAGAAAATTCAATTAGTCCAAATATATATATATATAAAATTTTATTTTACCACCCACGACAAGCCGAGACAATTAAATTTGACGTGAAAATAAATCTATTATTATTATTATTATTATTGTTATTACGTCACGTAGAAAACTTAATAATCATCCTTCTTATCATTTCAAATCCTTTTACGTCATTGGTTTTAGTTTTCGACGTTTGATTTTTAAACCCCCCGGGGAAGGGATGGGAATGGGAATGTGGGGAGGGGGAAGGGAAATTATTCCAGACGGTTTTGCGAGAAACGTTTTTAATCCCGACTCGATGTAATAATTTTCAGGTGTGGGCTTGAACAACAACAACAAAATCATTGTTTTTTTTTATTGTCGAGAAGTCGATTAAGAATGTTCTAGACCTCCCTTCATTATCATCATCATCATCATTATTATTATTATTATCCGTGCGTACAACAAATCTTCGCGTTGGCCAACAATAATTTCGAAAAAAAAAAAAAAAATTTTTTTTTTTTTTATTAAATATTTACTCGTCTCATGAGGTTATAATAAAAAGTTAAAAGTGGAACCTGCAACTACTGCGGATGTAACGACGACGAACTAACCTGACCTTGAAATATCGACTCGTTTAAAAATAAAAAATTTCCTCCAAACCTCAATTCTTCAATTTATTACTATAACTATTATTATTATTATTATTTGTATGTTTCATCATCACAAAATTCTACCAATGTCACAATGTGTAATTTTTTTTTTTTTTAGAATTTTATAGACATAAACAACTTTTTTTTCAATATCAATGACACAATATGGTGGTAAATTTAATTGCACGTTTGTGTACAAATTACTTTTCAGATATTTTCATTGTTTTTGAAAAATTTAAAGTTTTCCATTTCCTCATTTTCCAAATCATTAAAAAAAAAAACAAAAAAAAAAAAAAAAATGTTTGATTGAAATATGAGAAATAAATCATTCGTTATTTGTTAGCAAACACCCCTCTACTGAAACAATTCAAATTTTCAAGAGATTTAACAAGAATGTGTGCACACACACACACACACACACACTTGCACACATGCACACACACACACACACTTGCACACAAACTTACACACACACACACACACATGCACACACTCACACACACATGCACACATACAAACAATACAATACAATCACTTACAATTTTCCAAATTACTATAACACAAATAATAATAATAATAATAATAATAATCAATGTTTTATTCACTCGACTAAGTTTGCAAAAAACTAATAATAATGATGATTGACTTTATCGATTGGAATAAAACTAATACAAAAAAAAATTTTGACACAACATAAAGCAACATAATGAATCGAATAATATAAATTAATAATAATAATATAAATGTCACCCATTTTTAAATTTTACAAAAAACAAAACCATTTAAGTATATCACAAAGGCTTTACAATATTATTATTATTAATCATAATCGAATAATAAGTAGGTTAATTTTAAACAGTATCAGCATTATTATTATTATTATTATTATTATTATTTTCATCTGCATTTGATTAAATATATATGTATATGTTTAATTATTACAAACAATAATAATAATAATAATAATAATAATAAAATTTTTCTTTTCCTCTACGTGACAGTACACGACGAGTGCTAATAACCTTGATAATGTAGAGAGAATTTTTTTTTTTTTTTTTTTCCGGGTTAAACGCAAATTTCAATAAATTCTATTATTATTATTATTATTATTATTATTATTATTATTATTATTATTATTATTTTAAAAAAAAAGTACTTACGAGTAATGAATAAATGTAGGACGACGAATACACTTAAACGTACAGTAGTCGTAGAATAGTAATAAAACTATATATAACCGAAGTGGATAATAATATTTAAAACCTAAAAATAAAAAATAATAATAATAATAAAACTTATTATTTTATAATTAATAATAATACTTATACTTAACTTAAAAACGAACTACGCAAAAGTAAAAAAACGTGAAATAAAAATAAAATCGAGAAACTATAATTTAAAAAAAAAAAAAAAAAAAAAAAAACTTTAAAGTCAGCCCCAGTTGAGTCCTTGAAATTATTATTTTTCTACCACAAATTGCTCGCGGCATAACGAAGCCTAAGCAACAGGTTTTGTTCAAAATGCGAATAAGTTAATGTAGTTATCCTATAATTGTCTTAAGTGAATCGTCATTTTCTTACATTGTCGCATCCCTCGAACACTCAAAACACTCGTAAAAAAAAAATTAAGAGAGAGAGAGAGAGAGAGTTGGGGAGAGAGAGAGAGAGAGAGAGAGATGAAGAGAAAAAGAAAATTAATTTCTTATTTTAATTATAATTTAATTTAATTTAATTTAAATAATAATAATAATAATCTCACCTTTAAATAAAATCACAGATTAATCACAAATTTAATCACACGCATATACAAATATTAAACACGAACAAATTATAAAAAGTTTCTTTTTTTTTTTTTTTATTTAAAAAAAAATTTTTTTTTTTTCGACGTTAAAAATTATATAAATATACACATATATACCGAATTAGGAAGAGAGTACAAATAAAAAAAAAAAAAGAAAAAAAAAATTTTTTTTTTAAATTATTTACGGTGAACGCCGGAACACTCGTTTACATTCGACAACGGCTGCGGACATATTGAAACTGGAAGCACAAAGATAGAACGACCAATCAGAGATGAGTTCAACTCGGCATTTCATTGGTTGTTTAAAATGTGACGTCAACGACATGGAAACCGAAATAATAAGGTTGAATGTACTCGCGCGGGATAGTGAATTGAACGTCAAAATAAAGAAAAATTTTTTTATGAATTTTTTATATGCGCAAAATCTAAAGACACGTTTTTAACTTTTTCAACTTTTTTTTTATATTTCGTACCTTGTTCGCATCGAACCTTCTTATTTATACTACCTGTTTAATTTTTTTTAAAGCAATAAAACAACAACAACCGTTTTTTTTTAAATAAATAAATCCAAGTCAAGTTAAAAAAAAAAATCCAGACTTGAAATTTTTTTTTTTTTACCCCCTTTTACCCTCAACCCCTTCCCCCGAAATCTGTCTCCCCTTTTAAAAAAAAAAACTTTATTTGCCGATTTATTAATCAAATTTCAATTAAATTGATTTAATATAAGCGAACAAAAATATAATTAATTTCAATTAATGAAAGAAAATTTTCACAAAAATCCTCTTCTTCACATTAACTAACATTAAATTTTCAACAACAAAAAAAAAAAAATTAAAAAAAAAGGATAGATTACATTAATCCTTCTCTTAACCCCCTACCCCCTACCCTCCCCCCATCTCTCTCTCTCTCTCTCTCTCTCTCTCTCTCTCTCTCTCATTTTTCCCTGAATATTCATACATATATAAAAACCATTCGAGGGAACAAACAACTCTCTCCTCCTTTTTTTTTTTTTTTTTAAATGGTAAAAGGTTTTTTTTTTTTTACGAATATTATTATTATTATTATCATTATTATTATTAGTATATCTCTAATATCAGTTATATAAAAAGAAACGAGTAATAAAAATTATAAATGGCGTACAAAGTAAAAATAGTAAAAAAAAAAAAAAAAAAAAATTAGTTTTAATATTTGAAAAAACTTTCAACAACCTTATTATCATTATCATTCATTACCCTTTTATTATTATTATTATTATTTATGTAAAAACATTACGTTAGGTAATTTCGAATAAAAAAATCTACCATCTTTTTTTTTTTTTTTTTTATTACAATTTTTTCCATATTTTTTTTTTTGTTCTTCTTTTTCATGGCGTTTTCCTTTCGTCATTTTTTTTTTTTTAAAGAAAGTCAAAATTGTGTTTTCTCTCTCTCTCTCTCTCTCTCTCTCTCTCTCTCTCTCTCTTATCTCTCATTCGTCATTTTCCTCACGTATGTAAATAAAAAAAATATATATATGTACGCATACATAAGTTTCCACATCATCCCATTCCCCCCTTCCCGAAAAATTCGAAAAAGTTTTTTTTTTTTTTTTTTTTTTATATTAAAATCATTTCCTTTTCCTTTTTTTCTTTCCCCCTCCCTCTCTCCCCATTCCCCCCATTACAAATTTCGTTTATTAAATTTTTTTTAAATAACAAAATTCGTATTTTAATTTCCGATAAATAAAAAAAAAAAAAAAATTAATAATAATAATAATAATAATTTTAAGGGATATCAAAATTAATAAAAAAAAATTTTTTAGTGAGAAAGAAAAACGACGAATTTGAATTTTAACCCCTCCCCCCTAAAAACCTTATTTATGTTTAGTTTATAACAAACAATTATTTATTTATTTAAAAAAAAAAATCCGTAAAAGCGTTTTTTTTTGGGGGGGAAGGGGGGGCTTTAAAGTTTCATTAATAATAATAATAATCCGCGCCGGTAGAAAAAACATTAGACAGCAAAAAGAAGGAGATGGAAAAGGATGGAAGTGGGGAGATAGAAATATCCAGGATGTGGGGAACAAAAACAGAAACGATTCCGGTCATCGTGGGAGCACTGGGAGCCATGCCACCACATTCAATGAAATGAAAGCCTAAAAGAAGAAGAAACCATCCAGGAAATCGCACTATGTGGGACGGCCCACATTCTTCGAAAACAGTAGCCCCCCTGATATTCGAGGATTGATCCCAAAGGAATCGTCGGGTAGAAACCTGGAATAAATGAACTTAAAAACCCCGACAAATAAGAACCTTGCCGCGTTTAAGAGTGACCATAATAATAATAATAATAATAATAATTTTTTGTTTGTTTGTTGTTATGATTAATTTTCAACCGGTTAAGAGTTTTTTCATAAATTTTTTGTGTGTGTGAAAAATTTAAAAATGTTTTTCATTAAATAAATTGTGGCATTAAAACTTCAAAATCTTTTCTTTTTTTTTTAAATTAAATTTTCTTTTTTCGTTTCAAGTGTAATTAAGGGTAAATAACTCAAACATTTTTGAGTTTTTGACATTTTTTATTTTTTATATCCATAAACGTTTTTATTATTATTTTTTAATGGATGACATTTTATATAAATGATTACTTTGAAATGAATTTAATAAAATTTATTTTATCGAAAATACGAAATACGAGGTTAGTGAAAAAAAAAAAAAATTGGGATGATTTTTAATAACGTTTTCCTCTTCATTTTTCCTCTATTTTTTCCATTTTTTTTTTTTAAATTTTGACAAATGAAAACGATTTAATATTTAATCCATGTCGTAATTTACGAAATTTTAAGTAGATATTAATGTATTTTTAAAATTAATTTAAAAATAAAAATAAAAAAATCTCATCGTGATATTTAATGTGTCTCACACATGTTAATATATAACAAACATGGCGGAGGAGCAAGCATTTGTAAGAAAGGAAAAAAAATGTGAAATTTAATTCGTTATTAAGAAGAAGAACAAGCAAGAATTTAAAAGAATAAATT
>NW_002987884.1:1148442-1175942 GCF_000006295.1 Pediculus humanus corporis | reverse complement strand
ATCAAAATAATAATAATAATAATAATAACAACAATAACAACAAACAACAACCTTTACGTACGTTGTAGTTAACCTTCTTATCCAGGGGGTCGGCGTCTCTTTCATACCTGCGTCACCAAATCCGTTAATTTGTTTAATTCTTTTTCAATTAATCTACGTTGATCCATTTCTTCTGATAATTGATTCGTCAAATCTAAAACCATTTTTTCCAATTTATCCACCTGAAGAAAAACAAGAAAAAAAAACACAATTAAAAAATGGGTAAGGGTGAGGTTAGGGTTGTTTCCCCTCCCCAAAATTCAAATCGTTATTTTTAACAAGTGATTAAGTAATGATAATGATAATAATAATAATAATAATAATGAAAATTTACGATTACTATTGATATCGTAAAGCGGAAAGTTTCCTTGACGACGACTATCACGATGTTTATTGATAATAAATCAGACTCGAAATTAAATGGATTTCACGAAACGTGAACAATCAATCAATCAATCAATCAATCAATCATTTGCTTACCCTCGATTTTAAATCCGTAAATTCCTTTTTCGATACTTGCACGGTTTCATCGTGCATCGTCGACTGATCCGTCGAATTCCAAGTAATATTGTCCGATTGTTTGGAAGGACTCATGGAAGTCATGGATTTTGATTTGTCCACGGATGATGATCCTTTCGAAGACATTTCGAAAAATTTAGAAACGTATTCGAAAGTCGATCTCTGACCGATTCCCGATTGAGGACTGAATTGTCTCATGGCAATGTTACCACCACCACCACCACCACCCGCCGCGGTCAATTCCGACATTGAACTCGTCGGAGGTTCCAACGGAGATTGAGCTGTTGTCGGTTTGACATGACCTGAAACAAAAACAAAACAAACAAAAAAGGTTTAATGGACGTGCAAACAAAAAAAAAATTCAATCCATTTCATATTTCATCCTTTTCTCACCAGATTTTTTCTCGAATTTACTACTGTCACCAGATGAATTTTTACTCGAGCGAAGATTCAATTTAAGCTCGTTAACCCACGGAGGTTTATTCTTTTCCCATTCTCTCTCTTTAATACTTTTTTCCTTTTCGCTTGTGTCGGCATTTCCATTCGTCAGCGAAGAATGTACATCCTGAAACATTTTTTCATTTCTCTTTTAATTTAATTTAATCGCGACGACAAGGAAACAAAAAACAAATAGATAACTAATCCGAATCGATAAACAATAAAATCGAATCGATAACATTTTTAAAAAAAATATCGATGCTATCTATCGTTTTTTTTTTTTTTTTATAACCTGTAATAAATTCATATAAATATGAAAAGAAAAAAAAAATTATTAATAATAAGTAAATAAATAATTACAGTTTCTTTCGTTTCTTTGGTTGGTAAACGCCTTCCCGGTGGCCTTGGTCTCGACGATGTTATATGAGTCAACATATCGCTCCTTTCGACTATATCCAAATCAAATTCATCTTTGACACCTGTTAAAAATATAAATAACATTCCATTAATTGCTAGAAATTTTCTTTTTTTTGTGTTGTCGACATTTACGAGCGAGCGAGAGAGAGAGAGAGAGAGAGAGAGAAAACGTCGAAAAAAACGCGGCGGAAAGATCTTGATATGTTTTAAGCATACGTGATCTCGTTTCCGTTCCAAAGGTAAATCGATGGAGTCATCGTCCATTTGCATAATCAGATTTAAGAATAAACATACGCGTAAACAACACGCACACACACACACACACACACATTGCTAAAGGAAGTAAAGAAAGAGTGAATACTAACCGCCAATTCCTGGAGAATGTCCCAGGCAACCCATTTTACTCCCGATTCCGCCATCGATCAAATCGTGAATTTCTCCGCTTAATCTTTTCATCAATCCGCTGTTCGACGTCGACGACAACGACAACGACGACGGCGGCGGTTGTTGTTTGTTCGCGTTGTTGTTTTCAATCAAATCGTTGATTTCTTCGCTAAGTCTTTTCACGTGGCTCGATTTACCGGAATTAGGTTTGGGTTTATTCGTTATCGGCGGAGGTGGTAAAACAGGTTTTTTACTCACTCCCGCCGCTGCGAGTTCGCATGATTTACCCTTGTGACTCGACGACGACGACGACGACGACGTCGATGATAAATCCGTACTACCCTTGTGGTGAAATAAATTTTTATCGGAAGAATATTTTTTTCCCGTGGGAGGGGAGTCCGATTTGCTCTTCTCCGAATTCTGCACGTTTTTTTTATTCAACAACAATCCGTCACTTTGTTTGAATCCCCCTTTTTTCTCATCCTGATCCCTCACGGAATGTAAACCGCCTTCCTGGTGGTGAATTTTTTGAAATCCCGGAGCCATTATCAACGGGATTTTCGATTCCGGTTTATCGAACGTCGCTTTCGTCGGACGATCCGGTTTTTTTTGCTGCGCCCCGGTAAAAGACTCCTCGGGAAGAGGAGTTATCAATTCGACGAAATTATCGGGAAACAAACCGATTTTCCCTCTCAATTCTCCCTTCCACCATCCCTTATCACCGACTTCTTTCGTTATTATCGTTATCACATCATCTTTTCTCAGTGTCAATTCGTCTTTGTTCATGGCATCGTACGTGTACAAAGCTTTACACGTTTCTTTTATGGGTTTCGGAGGCAAGACGGGAGCATCGTCGAAAACTGTCGTCGAATCCGGAGATGATAAAGGAGCCGAAACTTCTCCCTCGCTGTGACACGACGACTCATCGTTGTTCAATTCGACAAAATTCGATGGGAAAACTCCGATTTTGTTTCCTAATTTTCCCTTCCACCAACCGTCTTCGACTTCGGAAAGGAAATCGATTTCGTCGTCCACCTGTAAGAGGAGTTCGTCTTCGTTTTGCGGCGTGTAGGAATATAAAACACGACACCGACGACCTCCGCCTAAAATGAAAAATAATAATAATAATAATAATACAATAACGCGTGATCGATATAACAAGTTCGAAAGCGAAACACAGAGTTTTTTTTTTACTACTTAACCATGGCAACAACCAAAAAATAAATAAATAAATAAATAATGGCGAGCATGTATCGGGGGCAAAGTCGTACATACACTCACAACAATCGTTTTTTTTTTTTTTTTTTTTTTTGCTAACTTTGAAATTTTCAATCCACCATGTTTGTATGATTTTTAGCACAAAAAATAAAAATCACGTTGTTCCATTGAATTGATATCATTATTATTATTATTATTATTATTATTACTATTATCCTTTCCCAGCGGAAAAACATGCCAATTCAGAGAAAATAAATAAAGCTAATATTAATAATTCACATTAATTTTTCACCGAGGATCTTTTTCAATTCACGGCCCCCCAAACACACATGTTAACGCGGGAAAGGTTTACATTTCGTAAACAAAAAATACCTACAACGCTACCTATATTTCGTCCTTTTCACGAACGAGCCTAAATTATGTAAAAAAAACCACCCGGCTCGTTTCAAATAATAATTCATCATCGGATACAAACAACAAGAACAAACGAAAGAGCGAGCGAGAGAACAAACGAACAAACAAACAAACCGAAATAAAAAAAAAAGTAATCATTGGTATAAATAAATCATTTTAAATAAGAAAACAAAATAAAAACAACAACCAAAAAAAATCAACAATTAACTCCTCGCAAATAAAAAAAAAAAAACGTGGCAGGAGAAACAAAAAAAAAATTAAAATAATAATAATAATAATAATAATAATAATAATAATAATGATAATTAATATCGTTTGACGGATCCTCTAAAATTAATTAGTGTAATTCATCATCGTATCGTGAAACATCAACCAATCATTCTCTCCATAACTCTTTTTTTTTTTTTTTTTTTGCTGCTGCCACGATACAAAATCGAAAACGTTTCGATAACGAGATGTAACGTGGTTTTCCACCCGAGGGGGAGGGACGGGGGAGGGAAGGGAAAAGAAAACGCGCGCGAAACCCAAAAGCATATAAACCTAAATAGAACAATAATAATAATAATAATGTCATAGAGGATTTCAAATCTCAACAAACAAAAAAAAATTTTTTTACGCTAAACATTAAAAAGTTTAATTTTGACCGATAGAATTTCTAATGTTGTTGTTGTTGTTGTTTGTACAACAACAACAACAAGCATAAAATTTAAACTTTTTTCCTTTAGACGTTTTTTCAACGTGAGTCACATGGATTTCGCAAAGCGTTGGGGTTGTAACAAAATCCTGAAACTCAATTATTATTATTATTATTATTATTATTATTATTTTTCCGTTCCGCAATTCGACGTGAGTTGCGTCGAATGAAATGAAGAAAAAAAAAAAAAAACGAACAAAACAAACAAACAAAAATCAATTCAGGTTTTATCCTGTTAATACGATTTAAAAATTTTTTTTTTTTTTTTCCTTTTTTAAATTTCACTTTCGACTCGTTCTCTTTCCCCCTCCTCTTAGTCCTGATCTCCCTCCCCTTTTCTACACATTTTCAAATTTTTCAGGTTCGATCAAAAGAAAGACGACCGTTTGTTTTAAATTTTTTTTTTTTTTTTTTTTTTTTAAATTCGAGCATGTCACGACGACGAACGCCCAACGCTCGCTTCGTCTTTTTTTTTTTTCCAAAAATAAATTCACGGCTGGGGCCGAGTTCACATAAATTAAAAACCGGAACCTAGATTTTGTGGTTGTTGTTGTTGTTGTTGGGCAATTTTTTGTTGTTTTAATAAAAATTCGAAAGATTTTCCCTTTCCTTCCATCATCATCCACAGGTATGGACAAAAAGGTAAAAGACACGATTTGTTCCTACGGGAACGATAGATTTTTATTATTAGGTTCACGTAAAGAAAAACAACCAGGTACTTTTACGACAAACAAAAAAAAATTTTTTTCTTTTTAAGGGAACGTAACGGTAAACAGGAAAAAACATTAAATAAATAAATAAAATGTCGGACCATATTCGGGAATAATAATAATAATAAAAATTCAAAAGTTCAAATTCGGGCGTCCAAAAAAAAAAAAAAAAAAAAAAAAAAACGTCGAAATCGCAAATCGTGTAAACGAACAAACAACAAACAAAAAAACATTTTTTCGACGTCTGATAAAGAAACAACCACATTCATGAATTTCAAATGTGCAATCACACACACACACACACACAACAGCCGAAACGACACAACAAACAAACAGGATTTTAATTTCGTCGTGAAAAACGTCATCGAATTACGTAGGAAAAAATTTCGAACGATGACGTCAGAGTTCAATTTTCCGATTTTCCGACGGTCGTGCGCAATTTTTTTCTCAATGTTGCAAGGGAGGGAGGGAGAGGGGGATGAGGAACGTCAACCACAACCGGGTCAGCCTATAGAAAAAAAAAATTACACGAAGAACCCATAATGACCTTTGACCTTTATCATAATAAATCATTTTCATACGTGAGGTTGTATGCGTTTGTTTCCATTTCAAGTTTGCATACCGGAAATATTCACAAACGACGACGACGAAGACAACGACAAACGATCTCTACAACCACTCCCCTCCCCCCTTTTTCTCTTTTCTTCATTCGACTCTCTTTCCTTTTCCGTTTGACCGCAAAATTTTTTAACTTTGTAATCACGTAAATGGAAAGAGAGAGAGAGAGAGAGAGAGAAAAATTGAACACGATACGACTATGGAACGATGCGAAAAATAATAATGATGATGATAATAATAATGTGTGACGTTTGAAAAATAAATACTACCTTTGAAAAAAAGGTTAAGGAACGGAAAAGCACACACGCAAGCGCGATTTACCGCTGCTACCACCACCACCCCCACCTCATTTTCTTTTCCTCTTCCGCCACGTACGCGAATACATATTCATTTTCGAAAAAAAAAAAAGCCAAGCGATAAAAAGGAAAAAAAAATTGCGTGAAAGCTTTTCTCTCTAATTACTTTCCAAATCCGTCGTGGAAATAGCAGAAGAAAATGAGTTCACGATTAAAGCACGAAAGAAAAGTAAAATTTTTTTTTTTTTTTGGTTTGACCGATAACACTTGCGAGGGTCGGATGGATTGTTGTTTTACGCTGTTGTATTATACCTCAAAACAAGCTTTCCACGTTTTCCGAAAAAGGTAACGATAATAATAATAATAAATCGATAAATACGACGAAAATACACATTTTTTACCTTCAACCCCCCCCCCGCTTACCTAATGCGTGAAAAACAAAAGAAAAAAAAAAAAAACATGCAACGGTAAAAATAAAAAAATAGAAACTTTTCTAAGCGAATTGTTTTTTTTTTTTTTTTCTAAAACGTTTCTGCTGACACGTCGAAATAATTTCGCAATTTCATAACCAGGCTTTAAATTAAACAAAAACAATAACAATAACAACAACAACCAACAGAAAAAGAAAAAAAAAAACAAGGACGCCAACACCGACAACAACAACCAACAGAAAATCTTTTTTTTTTTTTTTTAAATTTTCAAGGATTCATTTATAATTGTTTAAACAAAAATAATCGAGAAACTAATTAATAATCAATATCGGTTTCATCATCATCATCATCATCATCACCTTTTCTTTCGACAAACGAAATCGAATATATACAACCAGAAAACAACCAGAAAACGAGACGGAAAAACGTGGAAACAAGTACGTAACCATCGTCATCATCATCATCATCATCATTATTATTTTTTCTCAAACGTTCGGCGAGGCAAATTATACAAAATCACGTGACCTATTCAAGAAAAAGCTCAACGGAAAGTGTAACAACAACAACAACAACAACAGTAACAAACGCAAACGAATTTTCGACCTTTACCGTTCTCAACGAACGCCTTCCTTTCACAAGACAGAGAAAAAAAAAAATAACAAATACGAGAACCCACACGACGAAATTTAATAATAATAATAATAATAATAATAATAATAATGATGATGATGATGATGATGATGATGATGATGATGATGACGGCGACGACGACGATAATAATAATAAAATCAATTCATTAAAAAGTTTTAACCGTTGAGAAATATTGTATTATAATATTCATTTCGGTGCCGCCTAATTTACCGAAACGAAAAAAATTTTTTTGCATTTTTTTCACAACATACACACGCACACGCACGCACGCACACACATGCACACACACACACACACACTCCAGGAGATGGGCGTGGCTAAAAATTTTTTTTTTTTATAAAAAAAAAAAAAAAAAAAAAAAAAAACTTTACTCTAATTTTTTTTTTTTTTTTACACCTTCTTTCGATTAATTATAAAAATTTAAATAAAATAAAATAAAATCGTGACCCGCGAACGACTTTTATAATAATAATAATAATAATAGCGACAACAACGGAGAAACGAACAAAAACGAACAACAACAACAACAACAACTCTAGTTTTTATCCGTTTTTATTAAAAACAAACAAACAAACAAACAAACAAACAAAATAAACAAATGTTCTCTTGTCATTCAATTCTTTTTGGAACCGGTCAGTTAAAAAAAAAAAATATTCTAGAACATTCGTTGTCGAAAATTTTCGAAAAAAAATGCAACACTCCTCCCTCCGTCCCCCTCCTCCTATCACAGGAGAAACAATTATTATTATTATTAATTCTTATCAACGTTCTGTGCCCCTTATATTACCTCGATACCCCTCTCCCCCCCAATAATTAAATTAAATTAAATTTATCGACGAATTAACGGAAGGGAAAATTGTTTTTCCGACAAAAAAAAAAAAAAAACACGCGCAATAAGTAAATACATTATTAATAAATAAATAAATTATTACGGATTAAGTAATCGCGGGTGAACTTTGTACCTGAAAGAAACTTGGCCGAAAGGAAATACCATTCACTACTCACCGATTGCAAAAATATTATTATTATTATTATTATTATTATTAATTTTTTTTTTTCACACCGATAGCGAGAGGGACTTGTTTTGTGTGTGCGTGAGTGCGCGTGCGCGTGATGAAATTATTAATAATGTACGTAACGTAATTGAACTCGCTCGCGCACTTTGTAGTACGAATTGGATTCCTTCCCTTGCCCTTTTTTGTTACCTACATTTTATTATTGTTTTTTTTAAATACCTGAATTACTCGATTTCGATATTGAAATAATAATAACGATAAATGAAAAATAAAAAGTGGTAAAAAAAAAAACAAATTATTACGTCATTAATAATAATAATGATGATAACATCGACGCGTTTTGTGTGTGACGATATACTATTTAAAACACGATTGGTAAGGTAATTTGACAATAAATAAAAAAAAACCCTCTTTCCCTCCACCACTTCTCCATCCCTCCCTCCCCAACAAAAAAAACAATATCATTAAAGAGAGGGATGAGGGGAGAGGGGTAAGGGGAAGGGGGAGAAAAAAAAATTAAATTGTGATTGTTGTTGTTGTTCGACAAGTAAAATTTCATCATAACAACAACAACAACAACAACAATAATAAAATTACTCAATTTACTCGATTTGAGGTTGCAGAAAACTAATCATCATCATCATCATCATCATCATCGAGTTGAAAATTTAGTCATGAGCTAAATAAAAATAATAATAATAAAACTGTGATTCACATAACTTAACCTTTAAACAAAAGATGATGATGATGATACTATACAACCACCACCACCACCACCATCACCACCACTACCACTACCACCATTTAAATAAAAAAAAACTAAATAAATCGAGAGATAGATGGTCAATTAATTAAATTATTTTAATTCATTTGATTATGACAAAAAAATTTAAAAAAAAAAAAAATGTTTAAACGCCTCCATTAATTTGCACACAATGAGAAAAAAAAAAAAAATAACAAAACATTTCATCATCATCATCATCATCATTATTCATTTAAAATGAAATTGAAACATTAAAGAAAGTTACCTTGGTTAAAAGAAAAGAAAAGAGGAAGAAGTCAATTAAATACTTTCCATTTTCATTCGAATTAAACAACCAATTTGATGAACAAAAAAAATCCATATATTACAATCATTCATTCACATTCATTTAGTTTTAGTTTTACACCACAATTCAATTAATTTATAAAATGGAAAAAGGAAAACACAAACGTGTGTGTAACGGAATTGTAAACATCCCTTTTTTCCTCTCTCTCCCCCTCATTCCCCCTCACTTTCCTAAACTTTCTAATTATTAATCATAATCATAATTAATGTGTGTACATGCTTGAACATATCTTTCGATATACATAAGAGAAAACATCATGTGCGAAAAATTTTTTTTTTAGCGAATTTCATTTCATTCAAAACACTGAATTCTAATGTGCATTCAAAAATACATATATTCGAATAAAATGATACAATAGAAAATTTTTGTTTTCGATAAGATTTGTCAATATGAAATATCAATAATTAAACTATTAAAATCTGTTAGCTTTCGACAAATAATATCCTCCCTACAAAAATTCCATATATTTATAAATATCATTATCATTGATAAATAATCAATTATTAAAATAATTTTCCAATTGCATAATGACCCAAAACAAACATAAATTATTTATATAAAATAAATAGAAAACAATTCGATATACAAAAATATAATTCCACCATTTTTTTTTTTTTTTAAGTCAAAATTCTGTGGATGATATCGAATGTATCGAAAAGAAACAGAAAAAATTTTAATTCGAGCAAATTACCCTTACACCCTTAATTTACTTGCATGTTTAATTAATTAATCATAATTACACCTAATAAACTAAATAAGAATAAATGAATTAATTACGTGAGATGAAAATGATTCGTTTTAAAAAAATTATCATGCAAAAAATATCCTAAATTAAATTTAAAAGCACAAGCAGGTGTCGCATGGGACGAGATCAACAAAAGTAAATAATATACGTAGCAGTAAAATCAAATCGAGTTCCTTTTCAAATAATTATTAATAAGAAAAAAATAATTTCTAATAACGTAAAACGTGAATCGTTTCGCAACAATAATGAAATGCGATAATACCTTAACGAAACAATGCCAATAAAACATTTTAAATTAGGCCACACTGCCCCTTTTTTTTTTTTTTTCTCATTCTCGTTTTAATATATGTATGTATAAAACTATAATAGAGACACGAATAATATTAATTTACCTGGTCTTAAAACAACATCCGAAAAATTATTATCGTCCATGGCTTTTTGCCCAATTGAAAACAATTAATTAAATCATTTAACTGATAAATTTTTGTTTCGACATAAAATAAACGAAAGCCCATCCCAAATGATATCATTATCACGAAAACACGACTGACAGAATCGCCATTTTGACAGGTTGTTGTCGTCGTGACGTCATTTTGAATTGTTTCAAAGGAAATTTTTAAAATGGCGCGGAACGCGCGAGTGTAAACGAGACGATTTTTAGCGAAGCGAAAGGGAAAACCATTAGAAACTTTCATCACACTGACATCTATCGGAATTTTTTCGTACTACAATTACTAATTATTTACGCGCTAAAAAAACTTTACAACGATTTAAAATACACATAAATTCTTTAATTACGATTAATTCAAAGTAATTTTTAAAAAAAAAAGGTGGGGGGAGGGGGAAAATACGTTAAAACAATCATTCAAAATGTCGTCTACCATTTTAGATGGACATGCACAAAGAGAAAAGAAGTAAGTGATTTAAATCCCAAAACACCGAATGAGATAATAATAATAATAATTTATAGACTCCTTACTTGTCGGAATAAATTAAAGGAATCCGTGTTAACATAGTGTTCATCAAGTGTTAATTAATTAAACTCGACATAACTGATCCTCCGTGTTGACTAAAATCAAGTGGTTTTATTTACAAATGTACGCCGCCATCAAATTTTCCTCCGTGAAAATCATCTGAAAGTGACAAAAGAATTTGATTTAATACTACACCAGACAATTTAAATATTTTTTTCCATGTAATAAAAATCCGTACTCAGATTTTCTTTGTTTATTAATTTTCATATCATTCACAAAAACAAAAACCTGTACATGATTTGAAATTGTGGAGAAAAATCATCGTCTGCTCAATCACACTTACCACGTGACATAATATCGATCGCATCCAGTCGCATGCTGTGTGTGTGTGTGTGTGTGTCTGTTGTATCGTCTCTCTCTTTCTCTCTCTCTCTCTCTCTCTCCTTATTCTCTCATCCATTCAGTTTTCCATAAACATTTAACGTGGAAATTCATTCGTTTGATTTTCTCGAAGTGAAAATTTTTCTTTTTTTTTTTTTTTTTTTTTGGTTTTCTTTTCTCTTCTAATTCATCGTCATGTAACCTATAAATATATATATATATATATTTTAATTTATGGGTGAGTTTATTTATTTATTTATTTTCTATAAAAAAATTTAATAATAATAATAATAATTTTTTTAAATGTTATCACTCGCCTTATTTTTCCCATTATTATCATCATCACGGATTTTTGTTGTAGTTGATAAAATATACTTTTTAGAAAAAAACTTTTCTTTTTTCTTTTTCTTTTTTTTTTTTCGGTGTGTATCGATTCATCTTTCTCTCGTGAAAATCTCACATATATATATATATATATTTTTTTTCCGGAATGAATTTTCTTTTTTTTCTTTCTTTCTTTTCATATAACTGAAAAGAGATTATGTGTGACTCTCCCTGGAAAACAGCCAATCAAAACGATATCATCATTTTTTTTTCCCATGCGTTCGTGCGTTCGTGCGTGTGTGCGTGTGTTTTTCTTTATTTCTCCTCTCGAAATTTTACTAAAAAAAAAAAACAGTTAACATCTGGAAAATATTTTTTTTTATAAATTAAATTAAATTAAAATAAAAAAAAAAAAAAAAACAATCAACAACCGACTCGACTTTGACTTTAACATCAAACTTGTTTATTATTATTATTTATTATTATTATTATTATTATTATTATTATTATTATTATTATTATTATTATTATTATTATTTATTATTATTATTATTATTATTATTATTATTATTATTTATTATTATTATTAACTTTTAAAAAGTTAAATTGAAATTTATACCTTCGGGAATAAATGTGTAAAAAATATATACAAATACAACGAGAAATGTGCGAGGGGGAGGGGGAAATAAAAAAATAATAATAATACCATGCCGCTGGAGAAAAAAGAGGAAGTGACGTCGGATCATCGTAACATTTATAAAATTAATTCGTGTGTGAGTTTGTTTGTTGTTTCATTTTTCGTATTAATTTTGTCGTGGTTTTAACTTTTTTTTTTTTTTTAATATAATTTTTTATTAGTTTTTTTTTCTTTCTTTTTCCACGTTGTTTTTTTATTAGCTTTCGTATCATCATCATCATCATCATCATCATCGCCTCATTTTTTTCCCCCCTTTTTTAAAGTTTCGTTAAAAACAGGTCATAGAACAAAAAATAAAATAAAATAAAACTTTTTCTTCCTTCCTCCCCTCCCCCTTCTCCTCTCCTCCACACCCCCCGGAAATCCTTTTTTTTTTAAACATTGATCGAACTTTATCGAAACAAAACAAAAAAAAAAAAAAAAAAAAAAAAAAAAAAAGAGAAAAAAATTTTCCGATTCGGAAAATTGTCGTCGTCGTCGTAGATTTTTCCAATGTTTTTCTTATAATTTAAATTTTTAATCGCAAGTAATAACGTATTTCATACTCGAAAGTTAATAAATAAACGTTTTTCAAAGACTTTATTATCATTATTATTATTATTATTATTGTTATTATTATTATTATTATTATTATTATTATTATTATTTTATTTGAATTTCAAATTTATTCGACGTTCGTTTACCTTACTTAGAACCTTTCCCCTCTCACGCCTCACATCATCTGTATACTCTCCATGTTTATTTTTAATTTAAAAATCGATAAATAATAATAATAATAATAATGATAATAATAATAATAATAATAATAATAATAATACTAATAATAATAATAATAATAATAATAATAATACTAATAATAATAATAATAATAAGTTTTTCTTAGAGTTGGTTGCGAAATCAATCACGAAGAGACACGAAAGAAAAAAAAAAGAAGGAAAATCAATAAAATCGAATTAAAATTCCATCTCCACCCTCTCCCCCTCCCCCTTCCTTCCCGGGAAAAAATATATTCCGTGAATATATATTTCGAAATGAGATTAAAAAAAAGAAAAAGTTTTTCCAAAAAGTTTTTTTTTTTTACTAATAATAATAATAATAATAATAATAATAATATTTTTCGCGGGTCATTAAATCTGGTTTTATAAATTACGATAATGTTATAGCAGCATTGCGATATCGGTTTTTTTTTAAATTTTTTTTTTCGTTCGTTTGTACCCCCCCCTTTTGTTTGTTTGTTTGTTTGTTGCGATGGGAAAAAAAATTCATTTTAAATTAGGTTATCTAATTTATGCCTTATTGTATATAAAAGTGAGAAGGAGGGAGGGAGGGGAAAAACGTTTCCTTTATCCAATTCCAACAAGATAATTTTTTTTTCTTTTTTCCCTCCCCTTCGGAGGGGGGGGGCGTTTCCGTTTATCATCATTTTTTCATTATTTTTACGATCCGGGAGGGGGGGGGGAAATAAGTAAGAAAATTAAAAAAAACTCGAAAATCTATCTAGTGAAACATATGTGCGAACGAACCAACGAAAAACAATCAAGAGAGAAAGAGAGAAAGAGAGAGAGAGAGAGAGAGAGAGAGAGAAAGAGAGAGAGAGAGAGAGAAAGGTTACCAAATCGAAAAGATTTTCCTTTCGCAGCATGAACCTTCGATAAATATGTTTACCTAAATTTACTATTTTTCCAAGCAGAAGATGAAAACGATTTAATTTAATTTTTTTTTTTTTTCTCAAGAAGAAGAAGAAGAAGATGAAGAAGAAAAAGAAGAAAATTCAATTTCACACCGAATTTAAAATTTTTTTTTTTTAAAATTACGTTTAACTTATTATTATTATTATTATTAATTCTTTTATTACATCACCGACCGACGGTGGTACTTTTTTCCTTGAAAAATAAAAAAATTTTAACGAGGGTCAAATTTTTTTTTTTTTTTTTTTACTAACCTTTTAATAACCGACGACATCGTAAAAAAAAGGAAGGAATAAATTTTCCCCAAAAAAAAAATTTTCTTTTTCCAACACCCACGTGACGTCACTTCAAACTCCTCGTTGATCTCTCCTGTTCAAATTAAAAAAAAAACTAAAATAAATACAATTATTATTATTGTTATTATTATTATTATTATCATTTTTAACGGTTTTTTTTTCCGTATTGTTAAAATTGAATCTCTCCCTCCCTCCCTCCCTCTCTCCCTCTCTCTCTCTCTCTGATTTCTTTAAATAAAATAAAAGAGGAAATTTTATTAACCTTGTCGAAGGTTAAAGTTCATTTTTAATTAAAATTTATAAATGTCAATACTATAAATAAGAAAAACTATTAACAAAAAAAATTACAGCATCTTTGTCGTCAAATAAAGAGAAAGAGAGAGAGAGAGAGAGAGGGGAAGAGGGAGGAAAAAGAAGAAGGAAGAAGAAGAGGAGAAATAAAATTGTGAAAAAAAAAAGAAAAATCGAGTAGAAAATGATGATTTAAAGTAATTTCCCGTAATTTTCTTTGATTTATCGATGGAAAAATTGACGGTGAAAAAAAAAAAGGGAAAAAAGGGTTCGTAAGGATTAACGCGAGTTTATTACAAAAGGTTTTCTTTTTCTATCTTTTTTTTTTTTTATAAAAAAAACCCGGAAAAGGATTAACACGTACAGAAGAAAAGATTTAATTCTTTTTTTATCTCCCCCTTCCCCTCTCCAACCACCCCGTTGATTATTTAAGACCCAAATGAAAACGACTCCGGTTTTAAAAGAGAGAGAGAGAGAAAAGAAAGAAAAAGAGAGAGAGATAGAAAGAGAGAGAGGGAGAGAGAGAGAGACAAAGAAAGAAAGAGAGAGAGAGAAAAAACATTTTTTAAAATAGATAAAAATCCTCACGTTTAAATAATTCGTAGCCGACATCCGCCATTTTTTTTTATTTTCATTTTACCCGCGGAAATCTTTTAATTATTATCATTATTTTTTCTCTCTCTCTCTCTCTCTCTCTCTTTTGAATTTATTTCTAAATTTATAAAAATCATTTCCTTTCCCCCTCCCCCTCTCCCTCCCCTCCCCTCTTCCCACTTGTCGACACCCACGAAAAAAAAAAAAAATGAAACTCATCGGAAAATAAAAAATGGCGGATTTTGTTTTATTTTCATTTAAAATAAATAAACGCGAAAATGTTATTTTTCTTATTTACGCCTTATTATCAATAACACAACAACAACAACAACAACAACAACAACAACAACAACAACATCAGCCACAATAATAATAATAATGATAAAGAACGTATCATTATTATTTTTACAATAACAAAAAAGTTGTTTTATTAAAAAAAAAAAAAAAAAAATAATAATAATAAGGTTATGTTTATTATTTTTGTTTCTTTTTTTAATAGTTTTTTCTTTTTTTTTTAGTTTTTAGTTTTAAAAAATTTTTTTTTTAAATTAAAAATAAAAATAGTTATGACGTGAAAAGATTATTAGAGTAACGGAATAAATAGATTTAGTCGTAATAATAATAATAATAATAATAATAATAATAATTGTCTCGAATGGATTCGCGTGAGATGTGAAATATGAAATTGACAAACGATCAAGTTTTAAATGTGTAAAAAATTATTTTGTTGTTGTTGTTGTTGTTGTTGTCGTAGTCGTTGTAGTGATTAAAGTGTGTGTGTGTGTGTGTGTGTGTGGTACGTTAGTTAACATTTTATATTGTCTTCCGGTCATTTCGCGTCATGTTTATGTTTTTAACACGTCCAGTCATTCTGGGATGATTCCAGGAATGGAGGAATTCATGTGTTACCGCGTCCTTTGTCATTAAAGTAAAAAGGTGTGTCCATTTTTTCTGTATTTAGATTTAAAAAAAAAAAAAAACTCGGACAAGAGCATGAAAATACCGCCGCCATGATTAAAAATGAAAATAAGTAATAATAATAATAATAATGATAAAGTTCAATTATATGAAGATTAAAAATTAATATTATGAAACGAATCAAAAATTGCAAAATGAAAGAAAATGAGAAATGAGATGGAAAATTAATGAGAGTGTGCGTGCGTGCGAGAGAGAGAGAGAGTATGATGAAAAACTATTAGGAATTTTTTTTTTATTTACATAGTTTGAAAACATTAAATACCTTTTGAATGATAATTAAAGTGTTAAAATATCCTTTTTTAAAAGTTTTTCTTTTTTTGGGAAAAATTGTTTTAGAAAAGGTAAAAATTCGAAAAAAAGGTTTAAACACGTGGAAAATTATTATTATTATTAATGATCGTAAAGCTATAGAACCTACTCTCTCTCTCTTTCTCTTTCTCTTTCTCTCTCTCTCTCTCTCTCTCTTTCTCTTTCTTTCTCTCTCTCTCTTTCTCTTTCTCTCTCTGTCTTTCCTTTTCATCTTAGAGATAGATTTTTAAATTTTTTGACAGGTTTTCTTTTTCCCCACCCTTCCTACATCTTTCACCCCTTAATTACCCAACGAATGTCTTAACGGAAGAAGAAAAAACGAGGGGGAGGGAAGGGAAAATGTCGCAATTTAGTGAGAATAACGTTCGATTAACCTCGAACGTTAAAAATGTTTTCTATCTCTCTCTCTCTCTCTCTTTATTTTTCATATATATAATTCGATACGTTCGATTTATTTATTTATTTTTTCACTCACCTGATTTTTGTCATCGTCCTTTGTCGTTTTCCTTTTGAATTTTTCCTTTGAATTTTCTTCTCTTTTTCCGTTTACCTTTCGTAATGTTTTCTTTTTTCATCCTCAATAATAATTGTTCTTTTTTTTTAATGTCAACCGTACATAATTTTCCTGTGGAAAACAAAAACAACATTATTATTATTATTATTTTACATTCGGTCATTTTAATTATGTTTTCAATTACTTTTTGTTTAACTTGGAAAAACAAGAAAATTTGTTTTTTTTTTTTTAAACGTCACGTAATTTAACATTTGATGACAAAGCATCGAATTCTTTTTTTTTTATTTTCCCTCTCTTTGTCTTTCTCTCTCTCTCTCTTTCTCTTTCTCTTTCCTTTTTTTTTTTTTTAATTTTATTACGTTTCACCTGACGTGTAATGTCGTAAAATACAAAAGGGAAATACACAAATACCCAAAGGAAATTTTTCATTTTCATTTTGACGTAAAAATTTATTTGAGTAAATATATATATACTTACATATTGATTTTTCGATTGTCTTCAACTGTGAACATGTCAGGAGTGGGGAGGAAGGGGAGGGGAGGGGAAACGCCACGTTGTCTTTGTTAATTATTTCTGTTTTGAATTTTCTCCTTTTCTTTCTATTCTTTCTTTTTATACTCCTTTGTAAAATTTGATTTCTCACCTCCCCCTCTCTCTCTCTCTCTTTATCATCACATAAACTTTTCAAATTTTAAATTATTTATTAATTTCCCTTAAAAAAAATTTTATTATAATCTTTAACTTGTAACCTTTCACGTTCGTGTATCATTTTATTATTATTATTATTATTATTTTTTAATTTAAATAAATTTTAATTTTATTCATGTCGATCAAAATAAAAAAGGAAAAGAGATAGATAGCATCACATACATCATTCATTCACCGTGACAGGGGAGTAAAAGAAGAAATCAAAGATTTGAAAATTTTTTTTTAATAACTTTAATCTTATAATACGCCGTCTTCTGCTTTTTTTAATAAACATAACATCTATCGATTTATGTAAATCATGAAAGAAAAAAAAAAGAATTTTCTTTGTGTTTGATATGCCCACACGAAGTCACGCTAATCAGAATGTGGGGTAAGGGAATGTATTATAAGGCACATTTATATTAAACTTCACGAATACCTCTGACAAGGAAGCAAGCATAGAAAAACCTGAGCGAGATTTTACAGGATGTACCTAGATAAACACAACCTTAAAGCAAAAAGGAAAGAAAGAAAGAAAATGGATGAACCTAAATACAACCGTATTGAACAACTCATGGGAAAACTAATTATTAAAAATGAATTTAATTATGATCAAAGTTTTCAAATCTAAAAAAAAACTCTCTCTCTCTCTCTCTCTCATTGGGCACGTTTATAAAAAAATTGTTCGATTTAACAAACGGGCATCATTTATAAGAAGAAATCCGTTACACTAACATAAAACATGTCGAGTAAGACTCCATTCTATCATTTCATAAGAACATCACCGTCGGTTTTTTTTATCATAGAAATATCATCATTATCGCGTTCGACTTAAAAAGAATTCTTCTTGATACAAAAAAAAAAAAAGATGTCGTTGGGGGATAATAAAAAAGTTTACAATTTAAACGTGGTTTAAGATGACTTTTGAAAAGAAAAAAAAATTACAAACATATCTTACTGTGATCTTATTGGTCCTCCATCCCGATTTACTTCCGGTCTCGAAAGCAAGAAAATGTTGATGATTGTCATCAATTCGTACTCATTCGTGTATTCTTACTCTATGACCTGAAAAATTTTGTATAAAACTATATAATATTAGCGAGGGGGACAAAAAACCATTTGCAAAAAATTGCATAGAATAAAAAAATAAAATTTCTTACCTGTAATTAAAAAATAATTTTTTTTTGTTGTTGTTGTAATTATTCGTAGTGAGATACGGGAAAAGATAAAAAGAACGTAACGAAATGCCGGAAAAAAATGTCGTTGTTTGTGAGATTGAGAAGTTCTCAAGTAACACTACAACGTCGACAAAGAAATTTATTGAAATGTTTAAAATTTTCAAGATGGAGCCTTCTTCCGTCCTTGTCCATAATGTTTCTCAGTATTGCCATTGCAAGCGTCGGATTTATTATTATTTTCGAAGTAAGTTTACTACGATTAAATTTTAACTTTAACCACCATAACGTCACTTCCTGTAAAAAACATTATTATTATTATTATTTTCTCCAAACAGGTAAAAATAACACAAAAAACTGGAATCGAAAACAAAGATGTTACAAAACAAGTATCATTTTCAACAACGACAACACCGCGAGGTAATTAGTATAATAATAATAATAATAATAATAATTCTTGTAAAAAAAAAAAAAAAAAAAAAAAATTTGTATTATTTTATAAAAACATAATGATGATGCTCGAGTGGGAAAACGATTTCCCCTTCCGTTCAATAAAAACGTTTCAACCCTTAAAACAAACTATTAATTTTCATTACCCCAGGGGGGTTAATCTCACGTAAAAAGGGGTTGAAATATATTACCATAGAGTTAATTAATTGAGAGACACGTTAAAAAAAATAATTTTTTAATCTCTCTCGTGATAAAAGTAAAAATTGTTTTTTTGTTTTCCCCCTACCTTCCTCCCTTCCTGCCTCCCTCCCTTCTTCCCTCCATTCCTTCCTTTCCAAGCGTGTTTTTAAATGTCTTTTACTGTCCCCCATCGAGAAAGAGGAAAAGGAGTGAGGGGGGGGGGCAAAACGAAACATTTCCTTTGTCAAAAATATTATAAATCAATTTTAAATATTCATTCACTCGATCGTCGTCCGATATTTTTCAATATGTCGTCCAATTCAATAATTTCCGTTACAAATTCATCATCATTTACAGATTCCCACATCTCGTAATCGGGAAGCAAAATCTGCGTCGAAAACCTTAAAAAAAAAAAATTAATACAAAATAATGATTTAAATGAATGAATGAATGAATTGTAATGATTATTATTATTATTATTATTATTTACAGGTGACTTTTTTAAAATAGGTGCTTTGCTTAGTAAAAGCACACCGAATGTAGAGCTTTTCGCGCAAGTAACATTAAATCAAATTTATAGTATGAATATAAAAAAAGATATATTAAATTATTACAACGTATTAAATGATTGCAAGGTTAAACGTAATTTGGAATGTAATAATTATACGCTTGTAGATAAATCGTTGGAAAGGATAAATTGGCCGTACCTTAAACCATGTTCACCCTATCCATCTAATCTAGGTACGAACAAAATTTTTTGATTTATTTATTTTTTTGTTCATCTCGTTGAATTTTTATTATGTATTTATGTATTTCGAATAAACAGTCGGACCCATGTTCGTACATCAAAGTCAACTATATAAAATAAATCAAATGGATCCGGAAATTTTATCGAAAATCAAACCGGGGGGTTGGTGGGAACCCTCAAATTGTTTATCTAAACATTCCGTTGCCATTATAATACCTTACAAAGATCGTTGGCATCATTTAACAACTTTATTAAATTTCCTTCATCCCCTTTTGCAAAGACAAGAAATTAGATATAAGTTATACGTCGTCGAACAGGTATTGTTTTTAAATGAAAATCGGGGGGGGGGAGGGGGGGAGAGTAACGCGACTCGTATTTAAAAAAATTTTATATGTATTTACAGTTCGGTAACGAAACGTTTAATAAAGGTATTCTGATGAACGCTGGTTTTCTAGAAGCTTTGAAAGAAGAAATTTATCATTGTTTCATATTTCACGATGTCGATTTGATACCGGAAAATGATCACAACATGTATACATGTCCGGAAATGCCGAGACATTTAAGCCCTGCCGTCAACGAACTTAATTACAAGTGAGTAAAAAAAAACTAAAAAGAAAAACTAAAAAGCAGAAGAAAATAAATAAAAATGTTTTTTTTTTTTTTCCCACCCTTCCCCCCCGCAGGTTACCTTACGCGCAATTAGTCGGTGGTGCTTTTGCAATAAAAACTGATCATTTTTTTCGCGTTAACGGTTATTCAAATTTTTATTGGGGTTGGGGAGGCGAAGATGATGATATGGGATTGAGGTTTGTAAATTATTATTATTATTATTAAATTTTTTTACCTTAATAATAATCCATTTCTTGTATATACATTCATCCATCATCATATTGTGTGTGTAGAATTGAACAAACTAATATGACCATAATCCGACCTTTACCGAACATCGGAAGGTACACAATGATAAAACACGTTAAAAGAAAACCATCCGATGTTGAAATACGTCACAGACTCCTATCGACATCTAAAAGAAGATACAGGTAAATCTCTATCATTATTATTAATCTTATATTTATTTATTTATTACATTTGATATATTTTGTTTTTCAGGTACGAAGGTTTGAATTCGGTAAATTATAAATTAATTAAAAAAACACAATATCCATGGTTCACGACGATTTTAATCGATATCGGTAAACCACATCCATCGTTTAAATTAAAAAAAAAACACGAATTAAAAGAAGAAAAAAATAATAATAATAATAAGAATAATAAGAATAAGTAATAATAATAATAATTTATTTATTATAAATTTATTTCATATCCTAACATCAAATAATCCTAAATTAAATGCAACCTAACGTAAAAATTTCCCTTAGTTGAAATTAAATCGGACACAAACTTCTATGCAATTCCGCCATATTGTTTTTTTTCTTTATCCCCTCCCGAAGAAAAAACCCCCACGAATAATATTTGAATTAAAAAGTTTTATCTCTCGTATAAATGAATACTTTTAACATGTACAAAGAAATATTTTCTTACCGTTTAATAAGCAAAATATTTTTAATTACTCGAGTTTCTCTTTTACTTATCGAAGATAAACAAAAAAAAAAAATGTCGAGAGAGCATCGAAATGTAATTATTATATAAATC
Organism: Pediculus humanus corporis; assembly: GCF_000006295.1. Taxonomy (NCBI): domain Eukaryota; kingdom Metazoa; phylum Arthropoda; class Insecta; order Psocodea; family Pediculidae; genus Pediculus; species Pediculus humanus. The sequence goes on along the minus strand of NW_002987884.1, from coordinate 1,154,304 downwards.
GTGGCAGAAACGTTTTGCAACCGTACACGACACGCCGCCCACACTCAATCACGCGACATCTTAATTCTTAGAAACGTGTCAATAAATCAAAATTTATGTATTTACACAAAAAATAAAAAGATCAGTCGAGAAAGATGAATAATAATGAGTTACAGTCGGGGAATTAACTTTTATCTAGTGACACACATCAATTTAAACTTTGTTGTTATGTATATATATATATATATATATATATATATATATATATATATATATTAAATTTCTTAATGAAGTAAGATTTATTACATTATCATATTTTACAAAGCGGGGGGGGGGGTGATGCATCAAAGAACGAAGTTTTCCTTTGATGATGTTAATGTAAAATTAAAACAAATTTTATATTTGACAAAAAAGAAAATTGGAAAAATTTTAAACCTGAAAATTATAAAGCCTAACAAAGAATTGGTAACTTGGAAATGTGTGTGTGTGAGAGAGAGAGAGAGAGAGAGAAAATTAATAAAAAATAATAAAGATGTAAAGAAAAAAACTTGAAGTGTTGTTGTGGTTTAAAATCTCAAGAGAATTGAGAAGAAATAAATCCATGAGGTATTAAAAAAGGTTAGATAAAAAAAAACCTTTTAACCTGTTTTGGAAAACATACATTATTAAAAAAGAAAAAGTTTTAAGAGGGTGGGAGGGAGTGGGAGGAGGGGAAGTTTAAAATGTCAAGTCTATCTTCTACAGATGTCAAAAATAAAAACAAACAAACAAACAAGGGGGAAATTTTTTTGCCATTCAACCATAATCAAAACCTTATTTTAAAATTCAAATTATTTTATTATTACATTTAAAATGGGGAAAAATGAAGAAGAACACGTTTCCTTGATGAGGTATTTAGCATAAAAAAAAGAAAAGTTTTTTTAAATAAAATATTTTCCTCCCTCCGCCCCTCCGCCTCCCCCTCCCCATCAAAACTAATTTTAAAGCAGGTGGTGCTTGTCTAATCATTTTTTTTGTTATCGTATGAAAAGAATAGAAATTTAATACTACTACTACTTTGTATAATTTTTTCATTAACGAATGTATAACAAAAAAAATTAGATTTTTAATGCTTTTAATGCAAATTCTAAAGAAATTTAAATTATATATACTGTCATGGTCTCATTCGTTTATCTCTTCGCAACGTTAATCTCCTTCCACGTTCGTGTGATACTACTCTCTAAATTAGGACAATAAACGAATACAATTTTAGAGTAAGTAAGCAAAAGAAATGAAACGTTTAGGCCAAAACTACTTAATTATGTGAACAATATACTAAACAATCACCAATTTAGATGTTAGACACAAACCAAAAGATGTTTGAACTTGAACAGTAAGACAATCAGAAGAAAACCGAAGAACAAAGTACCAAAAGTACCTAGGAAGAACCAAAAAGAACCAAAGAACGGTTGCAAAGATGTCAAGCCACCTTTTATAAGTTGGGTTTTCTGTTACCGTTTTGTTTAGAACACACAACAATCTAAATTAAAAAAGACTAACGCTATTACTAAATAAAAAGAAAAAAAACAAATGAAAGAGTTTCTAGAAGCTTCAAGAAAATATAAAATAACTCTGTGTCAAAGAGTTTCTAGAACCTTCTACAAAGTATCTCTCTGTCCAAGAGTTTGTGTCTGTGATTTCCATTGTTACACTTTTGCTTACAAACAAAAAATATGAACGTTAAATATGAGAACAACATACATAACCGAATTATCTGGTACAGCGTGTCATGTTTCCATTAGTGGCAAATTTTTCTTTTTTTTATAAAGATATTATTGATAAGTTTAAATTAGTCCTTTTCTCATTATTTCAATTCATATTTTAGTCATCGAAAACTAATCTGATATTAATTGTATTTATTATTGTGAATAACCCTTACCTTTACATATATCTGTGACCATGTTTTTAATCAAGCAGGCAGCCGCCATGTTTAACCATGTTTTAATTTTGATGATGCAATATGAGATTTACAAATAAAATAATTTTGTTTTTCCTTTACAACTTGTTATGTTGTGGTAAACGAATCTATATTATATCTGTAATAAATTATGTGAAATGTGATTTAGATACACAATTTCAAACAATGTAATAATAATAATAATTTTGTTTTATATTTTAAGTGGATTGTTGAAAATTGAAAAAATACTTACCCAACACAAATTTTGACTCAAAAAAAAAATCTGAGACGTTTATAACCTTTAAAATTCTTCAAAAAACTTTTACAAAGAAGAAAACGTTAATTTAATATTTCATAAAAAGGTATTTTGTGTAATTTTATTGTTGCATGTGATTCTGTGAGAATACTGGAATGAGTTTAAGTAATGGCGTCCTAACGAATTTTTATTTCAATAAATGCTACAAAAAAAAATCAACGATTTTTTATATAATCATTCGAATTTTATTCGATTAACGACACAATTTAAATAAATCTCGTTAAAAAAACTTTTTATCAAGTGAATAAAATGATTATTTGACATTTTAAAAGTAATATCGAATGCATAACGGCTAATAAACCGTTAGATTCTCAAAAAAATTCAAATCAGATATATGACATTGAGTTATGAGTTTTCGATTGGATGATTTCAATATAGAAAATTTAAAAAATTATAATTAAATTTTATTTTTCGAATGAAAAAATCAATCAATCAATCAATATAATAACGATTGATTTGAATGAACTTATGAAAAAAGTATATTAATTAAAATAATTCATGTGATGCATTTATTTATACTAACCTTAAAAACTCATTTAAAAAAAAAAATATATCGAATTATTATTAATAATAAAACAAACTATAATAATTATTTCGTTAAATTTTTATAAATAATAAAAATATTTTTAATTATAAATAATAATAACAAAAAAAAAAAAAAAAAAAGAAATTAAATTTAACTTTAAACTAAAACAATTTCATCCACAACCGACGCTTTTGTAACGAATAAAAATTTTTTCGTTCTCGAATGTGTGACGTAATAATTAACCAACTACGTAATAGCAAAACAAAAATGGCTGACCGGTGGTTTGTTTATTCAATCAAAAAAAAATTATTTATTAATAATTAACAATTTTTAAATATATTATCTTATTTTAAATCGATGGTAAATATTTATTTATTAAAAGAAATTCTTTTTTTATTTGTAATTTAAATCAAATGAAATTCGAGGGATTAAAATTGTTTTTTTCATTTAAATAAATGAAATAATAATAATAATAATAATAACGTTAACGGATTTGTAATTATTTTTTAAATGATAATTTTTTCAATTATAAATCAATTAATATTTTATTACTAAACTAAATTACTTACCGTAATTTTTCTTACACAATATTATTCCTTGTTATTTCATTATTGTTTTAAAAAGGAAATTCCCCACCTCCCCCCCTTTTAATGAATATTAACTAAACTTCATTAATGATGTGATGAAACTCAAAAAAAACTTATTAATGGATCAATTTCATTTAAATTATTTATATTAATTAATTATTATTTATTTAAAATGTTTGTTTGTTTGGTTTAAACAAAAATAAAAGTGATGATGATAATTGAATGTTTTCATTTTTAAAAAAAGAAAAAATTTTTATTTTTTGGGGTCAATGTATTCTATTTATTTTATTTTAAAGAGATATTTACTCATTCAAATTATTTTTTTAAAAAAAAAAGAGAAAATAAAATCATGGCAATCAAGAGAAGAATATGTTTAAATGACAACAATAACAAAAAGAAAAAAATAGTGAAAGTATATATATATATATATAAAGTAACAGTACTACTATTTTAAATGATAGTTCAAATCTTTGTAAGTTGGTCAAAAATTTTAATAATTAAAAGTTTAATTTCTTTAATTAATTATTTATTCAATATGATTATCATTATCGTTTTCTTTTTTCCCAGTTATTTATTATTAAAATGACAAATCATATCCGAAATGTCATTTATTATAATTTTATTGGTTTAAACAAGGATTTAAATATTAAAAAATTATTGTTATGTTCCCATAAAAACGTTTATGGACGTTCTAAAAACTAAAAAAGAGTAACAATAGGTATCGAAATAGTAACGATGGGTACCAAAATAGAAGCAAACCTTCCAAAAGGTTTTCCTTTCTTTTGAGTTTTTATTATTCTCTCATTGTTGAAGCTTTTAGGGCGGTGAAAGTGCGATATGGGCACACATAAAAGAAGATGGAATCCCTGAAGAAATGGGGGTTCTTCTGATCCTGTCGTGTTCCGGTGACGTTCGTCCATCCAACAACTTTGGTACGATTCATTCATCCATCATCAATGTAGTGCAGTGACCGTGAAGTTACTCGGCATTTTTTAGAAGTGATCGACTTTCAGTTATAGCCCATACCGATTGAGAACATCTTGCTTGCTACAGTACAGAAAAGTAAAAGGAAAACTTAAATCTTCTTCTTCTAGTGTATTCAGACACGATAGAGTAATCATCACCGGAGACCTAGAGAGAAGAAAGAAGAAAAACGTGGTGGTGTTGTGCATCGACCAACGAGAAGAAGAAGAAGAACAAAAAGACAAACAAAGAAAAATAAATGGAAGAACATAACATCTCACACGTACTATAAAACTCCTAACTGTGAACAATATTAATAAAATAAATAATTTATAACAAATAAAAAAAAATTATTATTATTATTATTATTATTATTATTATTTAAAAAATAAAATTTATTCTTTTTAAAATTTCTTCATAATATATATATATATATGTATAACAACCGTTAAAAAATTTTATAATAATATTATTATTATTATTTAAAAAAAAAAAAAAAAAATTTAAGTACACTTTCATACAATTTATTGCACGCAATAATATATATATATATATTAAAACTTTATTTATTTATTTTATTATTTAAGGCACAAGTTTTAATATGAAGCACTTTCAATTTTTTTTTCTTTTGTCATATTACACATATGATAACTTTGTTTGTCTATTATAGGAACTTTATATATATATATATATATAAATTTTTGTTCGATTATTGATTGATTGTCGTAGATGCACACGCACACACACACGCGCGAGAGAGATTATGTTCAATGATTGTGATAATGATGAGGATGATTATGATGATGATGATCGTTGTTGTGATTGTTGTGACCTACGACTTGATCGGATACCGGTGATGAATTTAATAATTGATTAACTCCTAAATTATCCAACGTTGGTACGTGATGATGGTTGTGATGGTGATCTGGACCAGCTGTAAGTAAAAAATAAATAAATTAATTAATTTATTAAAATTTTGTAATCATAAAGTAATAATTATTGATTGATTGATTGTAAGATTTTTTTAAATTTTTTGTTCTTGTAGTTGTTGTTGTCATTTTTAACATTATTATTATTATTATTGTTTTGTGAATTAATAAGATTTTTTTTTGTACGATTGTGTTCTGATTAAAATGTAAATTGTTTTCATCATTGATTTTTTTTTCCAATTAATTGTAGTTAATTAAATTGTTTAAAAAAAAAAAAAAAAAACGTTTGGAAAATTTGTTTTTTTTTTTACACATACAAATTGTAGGATACTTAAAATTCTAAATGCAAAAGAAAACTAATTAATTCTCCTCTCTCTCTCTCTCTCTTTATTTCTTTCAAGATTTTTCTCTTTCTTCCCCTCTTTCTCTTCCTCTCTTTTTATCCTTTTTGTTTTCCTTTTTCTGTCTATTGCTGTTTATCTCTATCTTTCCCTGTTCCTGTCTTCTTTTTCTCTCTCTGTTTCTGTTCCTATCTGTATCTCTCTCTCTCTCTCTGCTTCTGTCTATGTCTCTGTCTTTGTTTATCTGCTTCTATACATGTCTCTCTATCTTTTTTTTGTTTCTTA
>NW_002987884.1:1143052-1147599 GCF_000006295.1 Pediculus humanus corporis | reverse complement strand
TTTTCAAGCAAATATACATACATATATACATATATACATTTTTTTTTTTTTTTTTCAAGAGAACAAACGAATAAAAAAAAAAAAAAAGATCATAACGTCATAAAAGTATGATGATGATGATGATGATGATGATAAACAAAAGAAAATTATATTTTCCTTTAATTTTTATTAAGAATATTTAATTTTATGAAAGTCGTAAAAAAAAAAAAAAAATTCTACAACGACAACGACGACGACGACGACGGCATTAAGACATTTTTTAATTTAAAAAAAATTTTTTCCTCTTCTTCTTCATAACTTTAAGCCGATCTTTAATAAAAAAGAAAAAAATCATAGAGTAAATAAACAAAAATATTTTTCCCGCTTTTTTTTTTTTTTAAAAAACGATAATTTAAAAAAATGTTCAAATGATTTATATAATATTTACTTATTATCAACGATTTGCAATGATATAACAACAACAACAACAACCACAACAACAACAACAACAATAAGATCAACAACCACAACCACAACAACAACCACAACAACAACAACAACAAGATCAACAACTACAACAACAACCACAACAACAACAACAACAACAACAATAAGATCAACAACTACAACAACAACAACAACAATAAGATCAACAACTACAACAACAACGACACTTACAACAAAAATTACAGCAACAACGACAACAACAATAACATCAACAACTACGACAGCAACAGAACTTACAATAAAAACTAGAACAACAACACTTAGAACAAAAACTACAACAACACCAACAGAAACATGAACAACAACAGCAATACTTACAACAAAAACAACAACAAAATAGCTTCAGCATCAATAACAACAACACTTACAGCAAAAACTACAGCAACAACAATCAAAACAAGAACGACGACAAGAACAACATTAACAACGGCATCAACAACAACAATCACAACAACAACAACAACAACATTTCGAATTATTATTTAAATTTTTTTAAAAAAACTATTCAATGAATTACGTGAGAAAACGTGTTATTACTCGTTACGAGGGTCAAAGCCACCAATAAAAAATTTATTATTATTATTATTATTATTTTTATTTAAATCGAACCTGATTTATTAATCGATCGATCCTGGTTATAAATAAATAAATAAATAAAACAAGTCTTACCGTAAATAAACAAAAACAATTTTATTATTATTATTATTTAAAATTTTTTTTACTTTTATTAATATTAAGTTTTAAATAATCGAAAATATTATATTTTCCGACAACATATGTTTTATTATTATTATTATTTATCGTTTTTATTGGAAATTTTTTCCGTTTAACGATAGCGCACCTGTTTATGATGTTGTTGTTATGGTTGGTTGTGGTTGTGGTTGTTGCGTTTAAAAATTATTAGTTAGTATATCAAATGAAATAAAAAAAAAATTTTTTTTTTTAAATTCCCTTAACCTTTTGACCTTTTACATATAACATTAGAATGATCACGCGTGTGTGTAAAAAAATTCTTTTTTCATTTTACTTTTATCCGACCGTTAAAATAAATTTATTTATTTATTTATTTTGAAAACTATTAATAATCAAAATGGCGATGATGATGATTACAAACTCGCGTTGTATTTTCATCATCATCACCATCATCATCATCATTATTTACCCGTCATAATAACCGAATTGATGAATTCCATATTTTTTTTTTTTGTTTTAAATTAAACAAACGAATGTTTAAATAATAATAATAAATAATAATGAAATGTTAGTTTTTGTGATGGACAATTAAAATCAACAAACAAACAAACAAACAAAATTAGTTAGAGTTTCGGTCAACAAAACAATAAACGATTCGGTTTCTAGAAAACTTTTCTTCTTATTTGCATAAGATTATTTACGTTATGTTGGTAGCTCGTAATATTATTATTATTATTATTATTATTATTTATTTACTGTCACTCTCTCTCTCTCTCTCTCTCTCTCTCTCTCTTTCTCTGTTTTTCTATTATATTTTGTTTTGTTTAATAATAATAATAATAGTATAAACAATTTAAAAAAATAAATCAAATTTGTTTTATTATTAATTAAATAATTTTGGAATGTTATTTGTTTTTCAAATCGTTTTATTATTATTATTATTATTATTATTATTATTATTAAATTTCGAATACGAACGGTAAGATCGGTAGGTAGTTCGGTTGTTCGTCATTTAATTATTATTTAAAAAAAAAAAAGATCGGAATTGAAATCTTACGTAATATGCATAATATAACCGCGAATAAATCCAATCGACGATAAAACCATAGAGTAAAAAAACAACAACAACAACAACTACGAAAGTCAAATTAGCGTCTTTATTTATTCCGTCATATTAGCGTCGCGTCGTTTACAAACAAATCAAATTTTTTTAATAATTATTATTATTTTATATTAATAATTCTAAATAAAATTAATAAGTAATAATAATAATAGTTTTTCGTGTGTGCGTATATGTGCGTGCGTGTTTAATTTAAAAAATTTTTTTTTATTAAATCACGTAGATCAAGGATGACGAGATATGAGGTGCTAGTTTCTTTTTTTTCCCTTTCCCTCCCTCCTTTTTTGTTAATCATGCAAAAATAATTATTATTATTAATAATAATAATAATAATAATAATAATAATAATAATTTTGATGAAAAAAAAAAAGAAATTTAGAAAGTTTTTTTTTTGGTCGGACGACATATCATCTCCTATTATTTCCCCCAAATATTTTTATTTTTTTTTTAATGGAACAGAACGTGTTCGTTAACGTTCAAGGTTAAACGTGTGTGTGCGCGCGCACCCCCCGCAAACCGTAAGGAAATACAAATTTAAAAGAAAAACACAAAATGGCGGAAAAATATATATGTTACATCATATTGAAAAAATAAACTGACCTACGAGATGATGTTTTGTTTATTAAAAAAAAAAAATTTCGTAACGATATTATAATTAAATTACTTTCACTTTTATGTTTTAAAATATGGCGATTTTTGTTTAAAAAAAAAAAAAAAAAAAAAAATCAAGTAAATAATAATTATTATTATTAATTCGGAAGTAAATAACAAGTTTATGCAAAATAAAAAAATCAATTAAGTTAAAAAAACATTAATTAAATAAATCGTTTGCTATTTTTACTCATCGTCATCATCATCATCATCATCATCGTAGAATAGAAAAAGGAGAAATTGAATTTTTTTTTGTAATTAAATTGATTAAGAGAAGAAAAAAATTATTATTATTATTATTTTTTGTAAAACTTTCACTTGTAAATGAATCATGTAAAACAATGAAACTGATAATACAGAAGCTTATTTATATTAATAATAATAATAATCATCATCATCATTCTAGGTATTTTAACACGAACAGGTGTGTTATATTAAATCCTTTACAAAAATTTCTCACTCTTATTTTTTAGTTTTTTTTTTTAATTAACAATTGCAAATTGTTGTTGTTGTAATCTTTCAGACTTCTGACGCCATTTTGAAAAAGAAAGAACAACAACGAACATCGAATAAAAAAAAGAAGAATAATTTTTCAAATTTTGACAAAACTTGACCTAACTATTAATTAATTAAATTCAACAAGTTAATTTATTTATTAACAAAAAAAAAAAAAACACCCTTGTAATTTAATAATAATAATAATAATAATAATAATCTCTTGTTTTACAACAACAACCAAAACAAAAATTAAAATTTTAAATGTTGAAATTGTTTTATGTATATTTCAATTAAATAATTATTAATTTTTTAAAAAATAATTGTGTCAAATTAAATGTTGTTGTTCTGGTTGTTGTTGTGGTTGGTGTTGTTATTGTTGTTGTTAAAAAGAAATTATTATTATTTTACATTACACATTCTTTTCTATTTTTTAAACGGTCAGTTTGAATACGTCACACACGTTTGAATTATGTTGTGTTCCCACAACCAAATCTAGCCACTTGTGAGGGTGGGCATAGTAGAGGACATCTACTTATTTATTTATAATTTATGTAACGTTCTGATAGCACGTTGTATGCTAAGTTAGGGAGAAGGTACAAATACTCCCCATTCATCCCTTAATGAGGGAACGATTGTATAAGGAGTCGCTCCAGTGCAACGGTTGCTTCGGTTGTATTCATCCCCATATAAATAGTGGGGGGCCTTAAAACCACAGAGGGAGTTTAAGTCAGAGTCTACCTAGTTGGTCCGTCACAGTACGTCAGGGACAGTACCTACGGTTGGATTCACTATTTTCACTTGCATTATATATATTTTTGTGTTCGTGTTAGTCCCTTGTATAATAAATCGACCAGTTATTATATTATAAATCCGAAATATATGACGTCATCATTGAGATACGTCAAAATCATTTTCCTCAAAGAACAGTATCACACAACAATTATTTCAAAAACCAATAATAATAATAACTATTAAAAAAAAATTTTGGGTTTGAAAAGTAACCGTTAACATTAAGAGTTAGTTTGTTATTAATCTCAATTATAACTTTAAATGATAACAAAAAAAAAAAAACTTATCATATCCATTAAAAGAAAATTTT